>NW_025534744.1:0-137500 GCF_020615455.1 Coregonus clupeaformis
AAATGGGCTGCTTTTATTTTGAATCCGCCGTTCAAGTATGTTAAGTAGACATATTTTTTCTGTGACAAAGCTGAGCTGCATCACCACCGCGAAGTTGTATCTCTCCCACAACGCACAGCCTTCCAACTTGAAAGAACGATGCTGTATATAATATCATGTGGATAACTTTATAGTACTCTCTCTGCAGCCAGTTTGTCCAAGCTATTCAGGCGCTCTGGTAACATCCACCATAAATGCAAGGTCCTGCATCATTCTGAAGTGGAATGAAATTCTAACACTGGTTTGCTCCTTTTTCTTCATGAACTGTTCAATTTTTCCTGGGGAATCAAAGAAACGCCCAGCACAGCACTCGGGAAGCTTAACCATTCACTCAGTGTGGCATGGCAGGCCATAGATGGTCTTTCCTGAGAAGGCCACAAACTGATGTGATTCAGGGCTTGATCGGATGGGAACAACAGTTTGGGACTACCTCATGACGTATCCATCTTGGAATGACTTGCAACACAAAGCCTCCCGGTGCAAAATATAGTGAAAAGTAAAAATCACGCCCCTCCATTTATAGATTGTACTCTTCTCTCTCTGGGAACTTTGTCATAACGCCTGCTTCTTTCTTTTTTCCTGGTCATTGAGGGCGCACCATCTTTCGTAGCTGTGGCTGACAGCGCTGGGACCATCCACTCCACCTAACCAGCTACGAGGTGCGTGTGAAATATCAGCTGTGTTTGTATTGTTATCGTACCAATTCCACGAATTTCAGTGACGTATTGCCAATAACTTCCATGATGAAAATGGGTAGTTGTAATAACATCTGTAGCTGTCCGTGTTTTCATCAATTGCAACCGAAAACGCAATAAATGACTCTTCTTATTTTTAGTTTAACTGGTTGTCCAAACTACTGAAAGATCGGAAACTTGCCCGTAACCGTGTTTTTGTCATGTTGATATTTACAAAGCTTGACGCTTTTCAGGCACACAACTTCGCCAGTTTATCATGCATGTTTTTACAAATTCAACCCTCACTAAATGGTTTTGAAGCCAATGCGATTTCCTCTATTAGCAATGAGGTGAAAGCATTTTCACCGCAGCGCTCACTGATGTCTCTGCTTAGAGTGGAACATGCACTGCTGCTCTCTTCAGACCTCGCTAACAGCTCATTCACCTTTCTCCCGCTGTCCTTGAAAGTTGTCATATTTGTCGCATGAAGACTTGGGCTACTGTGGCTGGCACAAGGATATTCTTTCAGCACTGCAACATGCGTGAACACACTCCAACATACAGCTTATTAATGTGAATAAACAGGAGGATGACCATTTTCTTGAAATACTTCTGCACTTGCGTCACTTTTCTTTTTTTTGACAGAGACATATTGGGCAATGTGGAGGGTGCTGTGTACAACATAATGTTGGGAAAAAGTAGAAGCTGTGACCTCAATACATGGCAAACAAAGTGGTATCTGACTGGCTGCACGTGCTGACCTACTTGCTCTGCCCCGGTATAAAATAAAGCCTAAGTTTGCTTAACACACTTTGATCATTACCCCTTTCCCAAGCAACTCCACACCTGAATCCACTCGATCATTACCCTTTCCCGCCAACCTACCACACTGGAACTCACTTATGCGAAGGAGATGTGTCACAATGCATTAGGCAAATGTGGTCAGCACTACATACTGACTGGTTTTTTCTTGATCCACACTCTCTACTTTTTTTGTGACCAACAGTATTTGGCATTGTGGTTAGTATGAATCCATTGATTGAAAATTTCAGGAATCATTTCCAATTATGATTTGCTTATATTTAACTTTTAACTCAGTGAAACTTTTGGAAATTGTTGCATGTTATGCTTTTATATTTTATTCAGTGGGTTGCTTGCATTTATGTTATTTAGATAAGCCTTTTCCGTGGGGACAGTTCTATTTCAATATATTTTCGCTTCTCTCAAAACAATTGCTGTACGTACAATCGTGGAATTCAAATTACAAAAATTCAGCAAAATTAAACTAACAAGCAGGAGCACCAGCTTAGTTATGGATAATGACACCGCGATCCATTACGCTTTAAAGAAATGTGAGTGCATGGAACCTGCCAGATGCAGTTCTATAGGCCAATGCAGAGGCCTATAATCTCCATCAACCGAGAAATTACACTGCCTTAAAGCAGATAAAACAACAGTAAAAAATATCCTGATAAATTCAGGTTCTTTTCTTTAGTTACAATCTTTCATTTTGTACTTGCTCTAAGTCACCTCTTTCTCCCTCTGCCCGTCAGCCTCCCTCTTCTCCCCCGTCAGCCTCCCTTTCTGCCTCGTCAGCCTCCTTTCTTTCTTGCTTCTGCGCTTTCTGTCTGCAGGGCACTGACATTCAGGAAGGTGTGGCAGAGCCCCATCTGTTTTAAGTCTCCACATTTTTAGCATTTTAGAAGATATTTCTTTTTGGGGGTTGCCTGTTTTGCATGTTATTTATATGTATAATGCGGTGACATCAGTTTGCAAACAATGCAAAAGAAAATATAATAGAGTTAAATTGTTGGTCTTCTTTTGCTTTCGAATAAGGCAGCTCCAATGCAGGTGCCCACTTCAGCCTTGAGTGCTTCTGTGTGGTGGGGGCAGCCAGGGAAAATACAGTTTTAGGTTGGTAATGTCTTCTAGTAGTGCCGTGATGGCTCAGTGTTCTGTCACTATGCATTACCTACGTCACTGCCTAATCTTACAGCAGAGCTCAAATCAGCTTTACCTTGTGTGCCGCCATAGAGTTACATTAGAAGTGAAAGCCCATCCGAAGGCTCACAATACTAAGTCATAGATAAATGGCATCAAACGCTACTCACAGGTGCTTTGATTGACTATCGCAGCCAACATCATACTTTCAAAATCTTAGCTAACAGTATCATGAATCGTTTTCAATCTATGGCAAATCCTACATATGAACAGGTATTGAATAAGAGAATAGATAAATATATTTGTACTATCGCAAGCATTGACATAAAATAAAACATTATGATAACAAAGTTGGAAATTGCCAATTCAACAATGAGTGGTTTGGAAGGAACCAGTGTGAAGCAACTGCAATCACTTAGCCTGCCATTCCATTGAGTAATAGGTCCCACCGGTTTAAGGTATCTTTCCAAGTTTAAAATTATAAACATTCAATATCGCTATGTTGTAATTCAGCATGATTTCGCCGCACAAAACAACCTCAGAACTGGGAAATCTGACTTCAGTGAGTTCACACAACTGGGAATTGTGGTAAAAACGAGCTCCAACTGGAAAATACGCTTTGAGCCGCGTCATCCAACCTGCATTGTCGGAACCGGGCTCTTTCTTGAGCTACTTACTCCGAAGATCACTGACTCACCATGATCTTGACCTGTTTTTCAGAGTTCTGTAGCTGTCTTGAAAGCACCATAAATCTAGAGAATGCTGGGACTACAAGCCAAAGCTGATGATGGGTTTGTTTATCAAGGACTCTGCCACCTTCCTGTTCAAGTGAGCATAGCACAACTAAGGTGAGTCAAATGTATTGTATGCTGCTACAATGATGTAATATGCCAGAGACATGTATACTCGTAGCTATGAAAGTAATACTGCTGTATGTTGTGCAGGTTGCCAGTAGCCTGTAGTGTACGACAACGATGCTGATTAGAGGCAGATGACAAGAACTGAGGCTGTCCTTGATTATAATGATGTATTGAGATCAAATATTTGTTACTAATTTAAGAGTTCTGCAGAAAATCCGAGTAAACAAACTGCCAACCTAACTTAAACATGTTATTTTCCCCGCTCCTTTGTTCCAACCATGGTATTTATAATCTGCACATAATATGGGTGGTTTTTTCATTTGGACCAACTCGGCTCTTTTAAATAGCAGACTCTCTCTGTCTTAGGGCCTCATAGTAATGCTTTCAGAGTTTCAAGCAGAGCAATCTCTCTAACACACCATTTGCAACGTTAGCAAAATCATAAACTGTTTAGATACTACAAGCCCATGTGCCCTCACTCCAATAATGGTCTATTTTCCTCTCTTAATTTCACGGCTATTCTGACTTAGTGGTGCCTATGTAGCTGCAACCTGTTTTAGAGAAATATAATCACTTCCACAAGAGTTTTCATTGTCTGCTTTCATATGCCCTTTATTTATCTCATTTGTTTGACTCCCAGTAAGAACATCAAGAACGGCTCACGCTCTGAATTCTGTCGCTGTACATTTGAAAAGTGGAATAAAATAGTTAGGACATGTTTCTAGTGCTTTATAATGCTCCAATCAAATTAGGATTGCTATCCGCTCGTGTCCCATGTCATAGTTTGTAATATCTCACTGTCAGTAGAAACCATATTTGTTACAAGTCAGCTTACATTGAAGGATGTTTTTTTAAAGGCAGTAAATGAGGCTGAATGAACCGTTTCGGCTGCCAGACAAGGCTCCGCGCTTGAGGCAGTAGAGTGGTAAGGATTCACTCCCATGGAGCTGAAACGAACTTCTAAAGGGGACAAAGTGTGCAGGTGTGGTGGGAGGCAGGCCCTAACAGTTTGTGGGGCAACTGTTGACACTCGCGCAGGCTGTAATCTATTTCTTGTTTAGTATTGTGTTGTGTTGTGTAGTGGGCTTGCTGGCATGCATCCTCACAATAAATACACATTTTGCCCTGCACCAAGATTGGATATTAAGTAAAATTTGCCATTGCTGTTTTTGCCTTGAGCTTGGCTGTTGTGAAGTGCAACATTGTGAATTAATCCCAGCAGGCTTCCTGCAGGCTGCCCTCAGCGCTTTCATTGTAAAGGTGCAGAGAACCGCACACATGCCTGCTGCACATCAGGGCAGAGAAACCAGACACACGCTATTGCATTATTTAGGGGTAGAGAAATCGTATATTATGTTTCATTGCATTATCAGGGCAGAGAAACCAGCATACATGCTCATTGCATTATCAGGGCAGAGAAACCGCATACATGCTCATTGTATTATCAGGGCAGAGAAACTGTATACATGCTCATTGCATTATCAGGGCAGAGAAACCGCACATGCTTCAGTTGCTCACATGGAGCTCTCCAAACAAAAGACAATGAAAATGGGACTAAATCCCTAATGATGAAGGTGAATTCAAACTAAAACTTGTTTACAAGTGTAGCAGGTTGTGAACTCTGCAAAACAACGCCTAATTTCCAGAATGGAGAAAACGGGTAAAAGACTGTAATACGTTTATTAACAGAAATGTATGTAACCAAATGACGGGGGATTAGTTGTATATCTATAGGCTAATGGGTTACATTTGACGTGATGCAATGGGTGAATAGGATAGAAACAGAATCAGCACAAACAATTGACACACCACTGTACCAATGTGCAAGAATTGGCAGGAGACCACTGAAGCACATTCTCTTGTAGAGAGATCGATCCATATTTTCCCCACACACCCCCTTTCCTCTTTTCTTTGATCACATAAATGATACCTAGACGCATCATCTTCACACATTTGAGATGCTTTTATGACAGTATGACTAATACTTCCGGCAAGGCTCATTGCTACCGTGTTGCCCATATTGCTGGCTTCCGCCCATACTGGGATGAACAACCATTGCGCAATTTTTAAAGAAGCATGAGCTTCTGTGTACAAGTCAAGCTCTCTTTGCAAAGTACTTTGAATGGTTTTATTTAGACAGGAGTAATTATATAATTTGATAAAATATATATCATTTAGGGAAGCCAGCATTCAAACCGTGCACCTGCCAATTTAATTTTCTAATTAAAAAGTAATAAAACCAGAGATTCGTAAATAATGATTTAGATGCTCATGTCCTCCACCCAATAATGTGAATCGTTGTCCTAAATGCGGGAATGCAAGTTTATGCTTTAGTCTGGGTATATTGGCATATAGAAACGCATTGGACTTATTCCAGATACTAGATTTTAAGTGAGGAGTCTTCCTTTCTGGCTTATTCCTTTCTCGGGTTGAAACTAGTTGTGCCAAAACAGGTCTCTCTGTCTTTTATCATATGCAGTGGTGAGACATGCCACTACTTTTGTCAGACAATACTGCATACATGGTTTCATACATAAAAACCTCGCTAATGCCTATCTTTTATGAGTACTGTTTCAGACACACACTGCTTACAATTCTCGTTGGTGGAGAGAATTTTGCAGCTTGAAATCTTATTTCCTGCAATTGGTACAAAGCTGAAGAACATAGGCCCGTCCAGGTGATTTCAAGGTGCTGGGAGTTGTAGAGAATCATGGAAAACTGCTGCTCATGTGCTCCCAGTGATATTCTATGTAACGTTTCAACCTAGGTCTTCATCAGGCATCCATATCCTCTGTGGTGGGGTAGTGTCCTTATACATAGGAGCAGTACTTCCAGGACATCAGCTTCCTGAAACAGGAGGCAAAAATGCATAAATATGTCTACAACATTAACTACTGTATCAAATGTATGATCATACAAGGAATGCAATTGATTATTTACAGTAACATACATACTAATATTCATACAATGCTCACTTTTCTTTTTTAGGATGTTAAACACACTTGGAGACATGATAGCAAGATATAAATCTGAGCTTCTTGTCATACGTAAGGCAAGAGTGGAGACAGTGTGTGAGTTAGATTCAGAAAGATTCCCTTTTAGTAGTTTTAGTTTTCTCTGCGTGACATGAGATTTAATGATAGATAACTAATAGGATGTCAGCTGTACAAAATGAACAGCAATGGATTTATTTTTTATCTCACTTTGTCCGTATATTGCTGCGGTGTGTTTCACAGATTCGTGTCTTTGCTGCTTCGTGGTTTTCCTATGTAAGACAGACACAAGTGAGGCTAACATGTAAACAATACTGGGGACATGCAGTAATCAGGCTTTGATCTGAAGTCTTTGTCCTGATGGGTAAATCAGCATATTTGCACAGAAGCAGCATCTATACATTACTACAGTTGTAATACCCTCCGAACTCTGGTCCAAGGACGTTTTCCTCTTTTCTTGGTGGTAATAAGATTCATCCACTACGCCTTCACGCTTGAGGGGTCTTTCTTTTTAAAGACCATGAATGTAGATATTAAATGGCTTATTGTGAGTAGTATCAATAATGTAATTAGTAAGCTTCTGACAATACCTTAAATGCTTCTCCCAATGGTGAGTATTGCAAAGCATGAGGGGACATGTTCTGCTTTTTCTTTAACTGCTGAAGGCTTCAGCCAGGTTAGTCCTTAGGAATCGATCATTATATGTTTTACCTAATTGTCTTTACTCCCCTTTCCTTTAAATCCCTCCGTGAGGTCGGGGTCTGTTTTGATAAGAAGCATCCGAGCTGCATATTCTTTTCTGATGCGACTGAACTGACTTATAGGAGACTTCTAATAAGTGGACGGGATGAAGTCAGTCGCCCTAAGGAGGGTGTTTTTGACTGTAAGTGTTTTTTCCTATAGAGATCTGAGAGAGTGGAGGTTTGTTTAATAACCATCACATCAAGAAAACTGATTTGGTGATGGTATAGTTAACGGTGAAAACAAGAAGGTGTTATTCATAGAGTTAGATAAGCATGGAATACCAAAAGTTCTTCCTGGGGTCCCTGTATAGATTACGAAAATGTTATCCAAATATCTCAGAATTAGGAGAATATTGAGAGAAAAGGGTTAGGTTGGATTAGCACCACCCGTTTTTCAAACATTCCTAGATGAGAAAGAAGTATAATTAGAGCCATAGTGCTTCTCCATCGCTGTGCCTTTGGTCTGAGGAAAAGTCCTCTAAGAGAACAGAAGGAGGTAGTACCAGTTCAGCCCAAGTCCACAATACAAATGGTGCTGGGAAGAGCATTAGGGGACGCCTATTGAGGTAGAACCTGAGGGCCCTAGACACCCTGATGGGGGGTGTTATAATAGGATCAGTAACATCAAAGGCACAGAATAGAATTTTGTGTATATGGTCACAGATTTAAAAAAAAAAAATATATATATATATATATAACAATGGAGTTTTTGTATAGGGGAGGAAGATCACCCAGGTTACAACATAGTCTACAAAAGTAGAGATATTCTTGTAGAGATCCGTAACTACTCTGCCAATGGGCCTAAGCTGGTATAGGTGGTGTCATGCTCAGGATTTTGGGGACAGCGATATGACAGGTGTGGTTGGGAGACTTCGGTGCTGCAGTTTAATGTAATTTTCTCCTTACTTGCCAGGAAGCAGGGTGGGCGGTGTGATGACGGCAATGATGACGGCATGATTCCTAAAAAGAAGCATGATCGGGATTGGTACTGAGTCAGATGAGGGAGTTGCTGATCAGCTACACAGCGGACTCCTAGATTACGGTTGGCTGGCGTTAACCTTCCAGTTTAGTCGTGAGGAGTGCCAATAGCTGTCCTGCCATCCTCCAGAAATATACTCTCTGCTCCTTGCAGTCCGAGTGTCACGCCTTCAACCTCTCCGCTTGTTTCTCTTGTCTCCTCTCTGCAAGTATCACGAATAAGCTTCCATTGGTCAAAAATGTTCTCTTTGTCTTATGCAGAGATCTTGTTGTGAGATCAACATTTAACCGTTGAGAGGAAACTTCTTAAAGGAATCTTTTTCTGAATCCACAGGCTCAACACACTGTCTCCTCTTTTTGGCCTTGACGCAGGAGCTTGACTTGAAACCGCGATAGTTTTATATGTCCAAATTGTGTGTAAAATAATAAATCCCAATTCAACATTGTATGAATATTGTATGCATATTAAGTAGCAACATTGATTTAATTCCCTTATATGATCATATATTTTGACATTGAACGTTAACATTGTGAACCTATGTTATGCATTTTACTCCTGTTTCAGGAAGTGATGTCACTGAGTACTGCTCCTATATATAGGACCTTTCCCACCCCCCACCTGGGAGGCGGATGCCTACGGTGACTCTAAGGTGGAAACGCTGTTATACACAAATATCACCTGGGAGCATGAAGCAGCAGTGCGCTTTCCTTTCTGGGTTTTTCCTGCAATTTACACATTTTGTTTATGGGGTGAAAAAGAAAATGTTGCTGTTTTGTGCCAATACTTCCTGCAATTCTACCATTTTGCCAAGGTTAATATGTATTATGGACATTTGAGTGACCAAGAATTACAACAATATCTATGGGAAGCAAAAAAACAAAATAAAAACACGTTAGTGACATGGGATAGCGATCTGGACATAAAAAAGTTTTGTTGTGTATGCAATGACTAAAATGAATAAGTGCGCTACTCACTTTGAAATTGCACCCTTTGTGCATTCTACTAATACAACCTTCAAGAGCAAATTTAAAGTGGACTGAGTTCCTTTAAAAAGAGACACTGCTTCTCTTAGAAAGTTTTCAGACCTCTTGACTTTTCCCCACATCTTATTAAGTTGATAGCATTTCTCAAATGTATTTAAAAAAAGAAAGTATCATCAATCTACACAATACCCTATAATGATTAAAAGCAAAACTGATTTAGAAATGTTTGCAAATGTATTAAAATAAAAACTGAAAGCATTACATTAACATAAAATCTCTGACCCTTTACCCATTACAGCCTCAAGTCTTCTGCAGGTATGACGCTACAAGCTTGGCACACCTGTATTTGGCGAGTTTTATTCTTCTGCAGATCTTCCTGCTTGTCAGGGCCGGGATGGGAGACGCTGCACACCTCCATTTTAGTTCATATTTTCTAATGGGTTACATCCAGTTCTGCTGGGCAAGCAGCCTTTGCAAGAGAGAGAGACCGGCGGCATACAGGTGAGATTTGCTTGGGTCCAGCCCATGTGGGGTGGGAGGAAATGAGGTAGTTACAGATCTGAAGATTATGTCTTTAGCAATGTCGGGAGGAACAAAGAATGTTGTTTTAAGGATTCTAGTTCAAATGTAGCGTTTGGAGGGTGACGCCTAGGGGGACTGGTGATTGCCAGAAGAGGGAGCATCATTGTTTATAAATAGGGTTAAATCGATGAGAAGGCAGAACTGTCATGGCAATCTGAGAGCCGCCTCCTGACACCGAGGGTCTGTACTTATGCTGCTGTAACCTCGTGATTTTAATAAAGCCTCAACACGATGTAGCTTGAACGGACTTTGTTGACAGCAATAATGGGCTACCACTCATCAGGGATACGACATAATGGCACCCCAGATGGGACTGGGTCTGCGCCTTCTTGTTCAGCTTCAACCGCTAGTTAACTCAAGCGGAAGCATGGCCAAACAAGGTGAGTTTTTTACGCCCGGAGTTTGTTAGATTGATACGACTTGTGTACACTGGAGAGATTGTACCATCTCAATTCCTTGTCTGGGTATGCATGGCTGCTGACTAGAGTCTGCTAAAAATATATTCCATTGGTAACGGGTGGCAATGAGAAATTTAGAGCATTAAACGGCAGGATTGGTATATTGAAAGTAAAAAGTACTTAAGGTAGATATGCGATTCATCTTTAGGGCATTGCACCGCTTAAGACTTCCATGGGGGCCATTTTAGATAATGGGTTACAACCGTTTGAACGGCCAGCATGGGTAGACGGTGGGTTTTTTAAAGGGAAGAACTCTACTTGTGGGATTTATCTGATTGTGATTATGATTTGACTTTCGTCTGACGGGGGATGTTGATTGGGTTTAATTTTGGTGTAATGTATTGCAATCACGCAACAAAAACGGTAGGAGAAATTTATATCGCCATAACGGTTGGCAATGAGACATTTATATCTAATAGTAACGCATAGCAATGAGAAAATGGGCGTTTAAAGGAATAAGGCAGCAGGATATGTCTTTTTGGGTGTAACAGGCCAAAAGTAGTTACCTCGTGGCTAAGGCTAATTCTAAATGCTAAATGTGTACAGGTCACATTGTACCAGGGTTGGCTGCTAATGCTGAATGGGCAAATGTGGGTTTTGTGTTTGGTGTACCCAAGGCTAAGGCTAATACAAATGCCAATTGTGCTGCGTACACATGCTAACGTATCCTTAGAGACGCTATTGTGATGGATAAAGTTAAACTGTCACCGTCTGCAAGTAGTGGAGTTTTGAGAGCGCTACAAATGTTGTTTGATCATGGCGGGGAAAATGGAGGCAGCAGTGGGACTGTTATTCTGTCTGCTTGGGGAGAGAATTACTTCCACGTGCGAATAGTTATTTTTGAATGATGCGCATGCGGATTTTATTTTTAAACAAATACATCTGGGTTAAGTACACTGCAGGGGGAGACAGGGAGACACAGATGTGAATAAAGAGGAGAGATTAATACGAATCTTGTAGCTTGGGGAAAGCGTATGGTTTAAACATTAAACTATTTGTTGGAGATGTAGTGAATTTATAAATTAGATATATGATAACTGGATTATAATAAATTAAATTAAATAATTAAATGACGGATTAAAATAAAATAAAAATGTTTTTGTTTACTCCATTTAGCTCTGAGTTTAGCCCAGAGTGAATAATGGTGAAATCCAACGAACATTGAATGGCTGGAAAACACTCAGTGATTGCACTAACTACTAAAGTTGCTTTGTGTCTTTTGTCCCTTGTCATGAGAGTAAGGAGAGAGGGAGCGAGGAAGGCACAGGAAGTGATCACGTGTGACGTTTTAGGACTAAGTCAAAAAAAAAAAGGTTTTGAGACTGTTGCAGATATGGGATGTTGTTATCACTTACATAGGTTCTGGCAAATACTATTAAATTGGGAAATTTGCATTTTCAGAGGTATGTGCATGACTCTAGGTTAATTACATAAGTGGGAATCAAGGACTGACATTATTCTGTAAATTTAAGATAATTAGGTGCCTAGAGAGCAAGGGTTGTAGGGAATTGTAGTAATGGGATAGGGTTAGGAGGCTTTGTTTTTGGATTGCTGAAGCGACTAACTTACATTTACTCTGCATTTGATGGGTAATACAACACTAATGATAATTGGTGATATAGGAATAAAATTGGTTTTAAATTATTATAACTTTTAATTGAGTTTAATGTTTATTTTAAATTAAATGGGGATAAGGATTTAATTGATTTTGGGTTCATATTTAGGGATTTTATTTTTTTTTTTTTGGGGTTTGGGGTTGCTAGGGATAATAAATGGTAATTTATATAGCCAAAATAAGATAGTTGCCAGTAAATAAAGGGTGAATAGGGAAAATAGTAATATTTTAACTAAAGTAGTGTTAGGGAGAAACTAATGGCAGATGTTAGTACACCTCTCAATACGGATTCAGCAAAAAGAGACCCACCTTGGCGAGAAGGAAATTCAGTGATCATCCAGGAGGAGATTGCTGTATAGAGATGGAAGATGAACGAATAATAGATAGAGGACAAAGGAAACGAATGGCAAAGATGAATCCAAAACTCCTGAAGAAGAAAACTTGAGATGTTGGGAACTTAAAGGGAAGATGAGGAAGGGATAAAGATGAGATGATTGAGGGAGGGTATGGGTGGATATGAATTCCAGATCAGAAGGAAGCTGGCAAGAGAGGAACGAAGAAGGAATACACTAGACTTGATCTCTGATGAAAGTTGGTAAAGAAGTGAGACAAGAGATTCGAGGTTTGGATGAAGAAAGGGATGAGATTTAATGGAAGGTGCTTTTATGTCTAAGAGGAATTTTATTATAATGACTGGGTAAAAGAAGAAATAGGGATATATGACCCCAGTGCCTAATCAGGCCTGGAGGTGACGACTTGGGGAGAAGCAGTAAGAGAGCTAGAGAAACAGCTCGAGACGCTGAAGACAGGAAGGAGACAAGGAGAAATCTCAAGGAGAACATTTCTTTTAATCCCAAGAATTGGAGAGAAGAAGAATAACATTGAGGCAATGTGAAGAAAAGCAAATGGGAAGATGATATTTGATATCAGAACCAAAATATAAGCTGTTTGAAGAATCCTGGGATATGTCAAGGTTAAAGAAAGAACAGGACTAAGAAATCTCTGAGAACCCAATCAATACAACGTAGGAGAAGAGAAGCGGTTATGAAGAATCAGAATGAAACCAACCAATAATCACTGTTACAGCTTCAACTGAACAATATCAAAACCAATTAAAATTAGCCAAGGGGGTACCTAGGATGTTCATATCCATAGCCAGTTTCTTGGACAGACATGAATTGGGAGAGGAAGAGACTTAGAAGAAATAGAAGAAGGAGGAAGATTTCAGCTACACTTCCACAAACTCTGCAGCTGACCGCTATAATTGTGACAGATTGGTTACTTACCTGTGATGAAGCCAAAGTAGGAGAAACAGAGAAGATAAAGGACAGTGAAGATCACCCAGTTAGTGCCATAGAAGATACGTAAGGGGGCACAGCTGAGATGAATATTAGAGAAGAAGCCAAAATAGCTAATAATTGAAGTAAAACAACCGACCATTAGAGATGCATTGTTTAAATTGAATTCTGTGTACAATAAGATGGCACTAGACGCACTGGTTTTTTGGGAATCATTTGCTTAAAAAAGATAACATTTCATAGGAAGTGATGATAATCTATTGTCTTTGTCTATTAGACAATCTAGTCTGGAAAATAGCAAAAAGGGTGACTATTATTCTGGGTTACATTCTTATACTAAGGGATTTCAGGCCAGGTTGCAAGGTGTTTAGCCGTTGTTTAAGTGTGCAAAAAGTCAAAGGCAGCTGGGAACTTCTTTCCAATCACATAGTCATATTTGTGTAGTATGGGATTTTGTGAATAAATCCAGTGAAAAAAGGTTTTTAAAGGTATGGAGCAGCAGATTAGATTAAATAGTTAGGAGGACTAGGTTGAAGGAACTCTAAGACAGTAAGCTAAGTTTCAAAGTTAGTAGTAAGAGAGAGAACAATGGTGAAATGACACTTTAGAGCAGGGAGATCACTACCAGGTGTATTTTTTATAATCAGCAGTTTGAAAATCAGGGATTAGAGAAAGGACTGAGAGTGGGGAAAAGTGACACTAGTGGGTGATAGATGAAGTACAAGCAAAGACAACTTTTTCTTTGGGGAAAATTAGAGTAACTAAGGACATTAACACTTCAGTCTATTATAACAACAGTGAGAAGCAAGTTAACTCTTTCAACATTGATATTATTAGTAAGCTTACAATATATCGTGATTTGATTATAAGGGAACCAATAGCCAGCGCCACTCTTAGGGTAACACTTACTAGGGTTAGATGGGGACGTTTTCTCCCACATGGAGAGATAATATGAGTAAATAAAGCATTGTTATCAGGGACTAAGAGTAGAAGCTGTGGCACCTAATTGAAGGAGGTATAGTTTAGAAGAGGGTTAGGAGTGACTGTTCACTTTGCAGGCAGTGAATAAAACATCAGAGAGATAATTATGAGAAGAAGTATACTTATCTAGTAAGCATTGTGGAATTCCGTTCCAGCTGGAGGAATTGATGGTTAAAGCAATATGTGTAATCTACAAAGCAAATTTATAATGGAAGAGTTAAGGCCTGTAGCCTCCACAGTCATTGGAGGGAGTTAGGAGGAGTAGATTGAGTGCAGCCACCTAACAGTAGATACACAGGATAATATTGGTAATTTCACACTAGAAGTAATTAAGGCCATTACATCAACCACTTTAATGGTAACTTGAAGGATTTTCAATGATACGCATGGCAATACAAATGTAGGAAGTATGACACCGACAAACAACTTTTCTTGAAATTAAAGGGGGTAGCAAGAAGGACTAGGGCGAAAGTATTACGGAGAGTGCCGTCAATGATAGTGTAGAATAGGTAAAATAGAGAACAGATATAGTAGAGGAGAATACAGATTCACTATGGATATTGGTGATGAGGTCTGATTTAATGAGATAGACAAGGAGGGAGGTATCTGCAGCACCGCTCGTTAGGAAGAGAGGAAACTAAAGGGGAGGGGGTTTGATTCTTCTGTTGTGGAGATTAGAGATAGAGGAAGGTTGGTGCAGCCTGCGCTGTAATATCAGTGAGGAATCTTGAGGGTCGTGTTGGTGAGAATTCCAGAACCAAACATGTTAGAGACTTGCCTAAGCGACTCCTATCAAGTATGTGTAATCTTATGCTGTCATGACTGTGGTATCAGCAATAAACTAACAGATAGAATAAGCAGTCAAGCAAACATTTGCTTGCTCTAGGGCAGGGTGGTATTGGGTTATAGAAAAACAACCTGTGTGAATTCACAGACGAAGTAAAAATCAGTAACAGCCAACCTTGGAGCATTTGAGGGGTAAAATTCATTGAGGTGATTGTTTTTGCTCAATAAAAACATATGGTAAGGGGTGATAGGAATACTATCAGACAGCATAGGACATTCTTGGATAAGCACGGACAAAAGGTTAGAGAGGACAAATATGATGTTGCTTTTTTATGTTTAGGTAGTAGGAATAGCAGACTTGATGGTTAAAAGACTAGCTTTTGCCTTTGACAATGCACATGTGGAATTTAGAGATATTTGAGGGTTGGGTGGTGGATAAAGCATATATATTTACATATGGGATGGATAGGATTTTGTTACATGTCAATCTTGAAGCTCTCCATATGAGGTTTTACCATTATAAAGGAGTGGACAGCACCGATTTATCATTAATCCAGGTTAAAAAGGGTGACAAATACATGTACAGTCTTCAGTTTATCATTGAAGGAGGAATCTATGAGAAGGGGGATTTTTTCCATGGTATGGCAAAATATTTGGGAAGACTATTGATAATAGTAGATACTTTTGAGTCCAGATATTAGATATTATACTTCAGGTTATATATGCATTATAAGGGATGTGTTTGGGAGATCTGAGAGGATTTGGGTGTGCATCAATTAGGCCAGCAGGGGCAGTGATGGGTTAAATTTTAATGGCAGCTTTTGATAACACTGTGTGATGTTTGTATTTGTTACTGACTTCTTGAGAAAGCTATTATATTGAGATAGGTTGGAGAGTGGATGCCCTGGGAGACAACATCAGATGCTGTAAGGACTGTTCCTGGATCTGGACGAAAATGACCAGTGAAACTGGAATGGATAAATATCATTTTTTTAGTGTTTGATCATTTTTCAAATTTTTATTTTTTTCAATATTAGGTGATGCTGGCATGATTATGAACCAAATGTAATATATTTTATGATTCACACACTATATATATCATTTCATTCTAGTTGATACTGATGTTCAATTTAGTGTTTTTTTGGAAAAGACACTGCTTGCTCTTTTTCTTTCTTCCAGAAGTATTTGGGTAAATATATGGAGATTGAAATACTCAAACAAAGACAATATGGGAAGGGACAATATGACTGGAGGAGATGAAACAAGAGTGGTGTGGCTTGATTCCATTTCATCAACAAGTCATTGGAAGAGGAGACTACGGGGAGACAAGGTAGTGGACTACATTCCAGTGTCTGTAATGAAATATAGACATGTGTAATAATACACTGTGTACATTCTTAGGGATTAATTTTTGTAGAATGATGCTTGATGTTATTGAATACATGTGAGGATCTTAGATGTTTTTGTTTATTTCGTGAATGCTTAGGACAGGCTAGGAAGGTGAGTCACTGTACGGTCCACTGGTTGACTAGCCTTACAGTGGATGTTTTTGATAGGATTTGTTTGCAGGGGCTTACATGTGTATTTCCACTGCATCATAGTTCTAAATGCATTTACATGGTTTATGAGGTTACTGGAGCATCAAGGTGGCTGCCTGGGGGCAGAGGGAATCGGAGAGAATTTACCGTCTCTGATTGAAAGCGGATGGAAGGGGTTGTCAGAAAGTTTTTCGCTTCAATTACAGAGATTTGTTATGTTTATAGTAATGTATCTGCCACTTCATAAAGATAGTACGTATTCACACTTCATAAAACAGTTATTCTACAGAAAGGTATTTACACTCTAGAGGAGAACAAGTTTGCCTAATGTTAAACTCACTAATAAGATAAATTGTTACTAGTCATAATTTATTTCTGTGGTTTTTCTTGCACGTCTACTTGCTGTAATAACGTATCTGAAGATTATGTCTTTGTTAAATGTTTTGGAGGAACAAAGAATGTTGTTTTATGATCTTAGTTCAAATGCAGCGCTTTGGAGGGTGACGCTCAGGGAGACTGGTGATTGGCCAGAAGAGGAGCATCATTGTTATAAATAGGGTTAAATTTGATAGAGAAGGCAGAACGGTATGGCAATCTGAGGAGCTTCAAGCCCTGACACTCTAGGTTCACTTTATGCTGTAACCTCATGATTTGCCAAAAGTTCTCTAACACGATGCAGCTTGAACGGACTTCTTGTTGACAGTAATAATGGCCACCACTCACCAGATACCTAAGGTTGATGCTGGTGGTGTCTGAACAATTTATGATTTTGCTGACGCCTGCAAATGGTACCAGGAGGATGTTGACTCAGCTTGAGCAAGCATCTGGAGAGCATTTCTATAGGGGGAACTTTAAACAGAGGAAGTCTGGTTATGTGGAGTCCTGGGATGGTCTGTAGGGGAAACCACCTATATCATGTTGCCATAGATATATATACTGCGGCTCTGGGGACAAAGGAGGGAGAACAACATACAAGAGACTGGGGCCGCTGTCTCCAGGATGTCTGCAGAAGTTCGTAAATTGGTTGAGATCTTAATGTATTAAATAATTATAATCGAGGACAGTGTAAATGGATTTCTTGTTCTCACAGATCTCAGCATAGTTCTCGACACTAAGCACTGGGCTAAACACCTAGCCTGAGGGGAGGTGGATGTGGAGATTTGGCTGCTACAGAGGCCATAGGGACTGATATGGCAGAAAAAGGAGATGGTGAGGAGCAGGGAAGAGAAACAGGGCAGCATCTATTCCAAGTACAGAGGAAGTCTAGGAGGAGGATGGTAGGAAGAGGTAGAAGAGAGGAGTGCCATCCCCATTACAGGGCTTCCAAACCCAGTTGAACCTCTGCTTTACTAGACTTTGGGGTGGGGAAACAGTCAAGTTGAATAAGTCATTGATGACCTGATAGGAAAACGCCTTTCTTTGATATATTGGCATTCAAACATTTTATGTGCATGCTGCCGCCCTTACTCACATTTTAGAATTATTCCACAATACATGACGGATCGCCTCAATCCGTCTGGATTTGACCAACAGCACTACAAGATAGGTTGCAGTGTTTGGGTATTGTGCTCAGCAGAGACAGAAGAGGAAGCAGACATCCCACTACCTGTTTTTTTCTGGTTCATGTTGAATGATCTAGCAGACCAGACTCTAGCTAAGTAATGCATTGGTGCCTAAGGGAGAGCCACCGCTCAAAGCAGAACGGGCATGGAAAAAATGGTGCACTCAATTAAACTGCAAGTGTGGATAAGAGCGTTCACAATGAATTAAAAATGTAAATAGAACAGACTACTCTTTTTTGTAATGGTAAAAACAGCCTGAGGGGATTATCATTTATCCACTATCTTTGACCTCACTGCTCTGGGACCTGCTCTGGGCAATATTTTTTTACATTTTAGTCATTTGTTAGACACTCTTTATCCAGAGTCACCTACTGTTAGTGAGAGCACACAGTTTCATACTGCCCTCCCGCGGAATCTGAATCCACAACCCTGGCGTTGCAACGAAACATGCTCACAAATTGAGTACATCCAAAGTAAGAGTTTACGAACAGAACTCGACAGATACAGTATCAATCTTTGGTTCTTTGTTTTAAGAGAAACAGGGCTGGTAGATATAATAGTTTTTGACTACTCCAGTACAGTAGAGGTTGCGGTAATGTAATTAATAGAGGGGATGCTGATCGTGATAAAACCCCAACGAAGAAGAACAGAAGCACGCGAGAACAAGAACTTGTTTAGGGGGAAGGAGAGACGATGACAGATGACATGTTAGTCCAATTTAAAAACATAGATAGTGGGAACGTTTAATATTTGTGAAACCCTCTTCAAGTGAGGGCAACTTCTCGTGGTGTAGTTGTGTTACTTTCTCTCCAAATAATTCAAACTAGGAAAACAAGCAAGCTAATGTTGTCTACTTCTAAGCATTTAATGCGTACACACTCCTAGTCCTAGCTTCCGCCATTTACATTTTAGTATTTAGCAGACGCTTCATTCAGAGCTACTTACAGCAGTATTATTTTCATACTGGCCCTCAAACAAACTCACAACTTATGTTGCAAGCGCCATGCTCACCAACTGAGCCACAGAGCATCATGTGATATGTGCAGATTATGCTAAATCAATAACTGTTACACATTTATTGTGGATAATTTGCAAACGGCAAAGAAGCTTAAATTAGAGGGCACACCAGTATGTTAGGTAACGTTACCTCTCCCAGCCTAGTTTTAGTTAGATCTCAAACGATATCGTGGGAGTTGAGCAAACCCGGGCAATTCCTACTGAGATGGCAAGCCAAGTTAACTCTTGGCATTTACAGCAACGGTTGTGCTAATACCTACGGGTTGAAGTTAGGTTGCATTCAGCCAAAGACCCACTGTCCAATTATGAGTGCGTGACGCAATCTTATCTAGCTAAAGATGCCGTGAATCTACTAAGGCTAGTCGGCTTGCAGAGACTGGTATGAATGCAATATCTGAACCAAACATGATTTCATATTTACCTTTACGTATTTTAGCAGACGTGCCTATCCAGAGCACCACAAATTGGTGCATTCACCTTATGAGCCACAGTGGGACAACTACTCATAATATGTTTTTTTTTGGAGTGGGGGTGAAGGATTACATTATCTCTATCTCAGGCATTCCTTAAAGAGGTGGGTTTTAAGTGCCTGTTTGGGTGTAGGGACTGATCAGATCGAAGGCACGATATGCCGCCTTCAGCCCGCAGGGCGCTAACGATGCAGAAGCAAGCAACGATGGCAAAGTGGCAACGGCATGTTTGGGTGGATGGGTGGTCTGCAGCTCTCGCCACCCTTTACTTGACTGTCCTGCGTAGATGGTGTTTTATAAGAGACTGGGAGTCCAGAGGAAGTCTAGTTTCTCCAACGCTGCTGCTTCAGAGGAGCCTCTGCACAGGACATGGTGGAGGTGAGAAACTACCTAACACTCTTGTGGGATTCTGTCATTTAGTAATGTAGTGTATTGTCACATCACTTCTAGCTATATGTGCATATTAACTTTTCACTGTTTACAGACTCCAGGCACATTGACCTGCCATCGGAGTAGTGGGACTCGTTACTTGTCCACACCAACCCCATGGGATTATGTATGCCTAAAACATTGGGGTGGAGGTAAGTACCAACTCTTATGGGATTGTCATGCCTAAACATTGGGGTGGCAGGAGTCACACCTTTATGGGATTGTCATGCCTAAACATTGGGGTGGCAGTAAGTACCAACTCCTTATGGGATTGTCATGTCAAACATTGGGTGGTAAGTACCAACCTCATGATTGTCATGCCTAAACATTGGGGTGGCATGTGGGGTATAACCCTTATGGGATTGTCATGCCTAAAACATTGGGGTGGCAGTAAGTAGAAGGATTTTTTACAAAAGAGCAGAACAGACTGGCACTTCAGGTGATAGATCAGCTGTCCCTGGGTCCAGGGTGTACTGCACCGGGCTGCTCACTACAGCAAACAGGAGACAGACCAGCATCCTGTCCAGGGGTATTGGCACATCAAGCTGCTCATCACAGAACAGTGAGATAGACTAGCGTCTAACCAGGGGGGTCACATCAAGCTGCCTTATGCTGCAGAAATAGAGATAGACGGTGGGTTAGGTGGCATTGGTACATGTTGCCTCACGCTACAGAAACAGGAGATAGATCAGCGCTCCTGTCCAGGGTGTACTGGCACATCGCTGCCTCCCACGCTGCAGAAACAGGCAGGACTGAAGGCCCGGGTTCAGGTGTACTGGCACACTGCTGCCCTCTACGCCAGAAACAGGGTGATAGACTAGCCGCCCTGTCCAGGGGGTGCATTGGCACATTGCTGCTCACGCTGGGCAGAAACAGGTGATAGACTAGCCCTGTCCAGGGGGTGTGCATTGGCACATCAAGCTGCCTCAGCGCAGAAACAGGTGATAGACTAGCCTGTCCAGGGGGTGTACTTGCACATCAAGGCCCTACGCTATAAGAAAACAGGTGATAGACTAGCGTCCTGTCCAGGGGAAATTGGTAATCAAGCGTCTCACGCCTTGCAGAAACAGTGACAGATAGTGGCCTTGGGTCCAGGGTGTGGATTATACACTGCCGCCTCACACACAGAAACAGGTGACAGACTAGCCCTGTCCAGGGGGCACTGGCATGGTCAAGTAGTTTCACGCTACAGGAAACAGAGATAGACTAGGTTGTCCAGGTGGTACTGGCACATCAAGCTGCTCACGCTACAGAACAGGTGACAGACTAGCGGCCCTGTCTAGGGGGTACTGGCATACTGTTGCCTCTACGCTGCAGAACAGGTGATAGACTAGTTGCCTGGGTTCAGGTGTGGCCTGGTACATCAAGCTGCTCAGCGCCACAGAAACAGGTGACAGACTATGTCTGTCCAGGGGGTGTATGGCACATCAAGCGCTTTCCCACTGCAGAAACAGGTGATAGACTAGCTGCCCTGTCCAGGGGTGCAGCTTGGCATCATTGCCTCACGCCACAGAAACAGGTGATAGACTATGCCCGTCCAGGGTGTACTGGCATATCAAGCTGCTTCCCACGCTACAGAAACAGGAGATAGACTAGCGCGTCCTGTCCAGGGGGTGCATTGGTGGATATCAAGTTGCCTCACGCTGCAGAAACAGGTGATAGACGTTAAAGGCTCTGTCCAGGGGGTGTACTTGGCACATCAAGTTTCTCACGCTTACAGAAACAGATACCAGCCGCCCTGTCCAGGGGGTGCACAGTACATCAAGCTGCCCCTTTCACGCTGCAGAAAACAGGTGATAGACTAAAGGCCCTGTCCAGGGGGTGTACTGGTACATCAAGCTGCCTCACACTGTAGAAACAGGTGACAGACTAGGCCCCTGTCCAGGGGTGTACTGCACATCAAGCTGCCTTCACGCTGGGTAGAACAGGCGATAGACTAGCGCCCTGTCCAGGTGTACTGGCACATCAAGGTACACTGGGTAGAAATAGGTGATAGACTAGCGCTCCCTTGTCCAGGGGGTACTGGCACATCAAGCTGCCTTCACGCCAGAAACAGAGAGGACTAGCCCTGTCCAGGGTACTGGCATCAAGCTGCCCTACTACAGAAACAGGAGAGGATTTAAAGCCTGTCCAGGGGGTGCATTGGTACATCAAGCTGCTCCTCACGCTGCAGAGAACAGGAGAGATAGACTAAAGGGCCCCCGTTCCAGGGTGTACTGGCACTGTTGCTCACGCTGACAGGAAATAGGAGAGGATTGAAGGCCTCTGGGTTCAGGGTGCACTATGGCTAAGCTGCCTCCACGCCAGCAGAAACAGTGTGATAGACTACGTCTGTCCAGGGTGTATGGCACATCAAGCCGCCTACACACAGAAACAGTGACAGACCAGTCTCTGTCTAGGGGGTGTACTGTATATCAAGCGTCTTTACGCTGCAGCAGGGCCAGGTGATAGACTAGCGCCCTGTCCAGGGTGTACTGGTACATCAAGCTGCTCCCACGCTGCAGAACAGGTGATAGACTAGCGTCCTGTCTAGGGTGTACTGGCATATCAAGCTGCTCATACTGCAGAACAGTGTGATAGACCAGCCGCCCTGTCCAGGGTGTACTATACATCAAGCTGCTCACGCTATAAGAAACAGGTGACAGACTGTATGTCCTGTCCAGGGGGTGGTAATACACATCAAGCTGCCTCACGCTACAGAAACAGGAGATAGACTAGCGCCCTGTCCAGGGGTGTACTGGCACATCAAGCTGCTCACGCACAGAAACAGGAGATAGATCAGCGCCTGGGTCCAGGGGGTGCATTGGTACATCGCTGCCCACGCCAGGTGGAAATAGGTGGATAGACCATGCTCCTGTCCAGGTGTACTGGTACATCAAGCTGCTCTACGCACAGAAACAGGTGATAGACTCAGCGCCCTGTCCAGGGTGTACTTGTACATCAAGCCTGCCTTACGCTGTTGGGAGAAATAGAGATAGATTAGCGCCCTGTCCAGGGTGTACTTGGTATATCAAGCTGCCTCACGCTTTTTTTTCGGGGAAATAATGAGTGTGACAGACTAGCGCCCTGTCCAGGTGTACTGGTACATCGGTTGCTCTCACTGCGTACAGAAACAGGATAGACTAGCGCCCTGTTCAGGGGTGCTGGTACATCAAGCTGCTCACGCTGCAGAAACAGGTGATAGACCAGCGTCCTGTCCAGGGGGTGTATGGCACATCAGCCGCCCTACACTGCAGAAACAGGACAGACTAGCGTCCTGGGTCTAGGTGTACTGGTACATCAAGCTGCCTTCAATGCCAGTGAAACAGGGTGATAGACTGAAGGCCCTGTCCAGGGTATTGGTACATCAAGCATTCACGCTTACAGAAACAGGTGATAGGATTGAAGGCCTGTCCAGGGGGTGTACTGTATATCAAGCTGCCTCTTCACGCTACAGAAACAGGAGATAGACTAGCGTGTCAGGTGTATTGGTATATCAAGTTTTCGTTTCTACTACAGAACAGAGATAGATTATATCCTGGTCCAGGGGTGTACTGTACATCAAGCTGCTTTCATGTTGCAGAACAGGAGATAGGGGACTATCGTCCTGTCCAGGGTGACTGGGTACACGGCTGCTTCACGCTTACAGAAATAGAGATAGACTAGCGTCTCGTTCAGGTGTACTGGTACATCAAGTTGCCCTTCACGCTTGCAGAAACAGTGATAGACTAGGTCTTGTCCAGGGGTGTATTTAAAAGCATCAAGCTGCTCCCTACGCTACAGAAACAGGTGATAGACTAGCTGCCTCTGTCCAGGGGTACTGGCACATCAAGCTGCCCTCACGCTGCAGAAACAGGTGATAGACTAGTCTGTCCAGGGGTGTACTGGCACACTGCTGCCTTCACGCTGTAAAAACAGTGATAGGACTAGGTCTGTCCAGGGGGCACTGGTACACTGCTGCCTTCACACTGTAGAAACAGGTAGATAGACTCGAAGGCCCCTGTCCAGGGGGGTGTATTGTACATCGCCGCCCTCTCATGCTGCAGAAACAGGTGACAGATCAGCCCCGTCCAGGTGTACTTGGTACACCGGGAGCTGCCTCACGCTGCAGAAACAGGAGGATCAGCCCTGTCCAGGGGGCGATTGAGACATCGCTGCCTCATGCTGCAGAAATAGCAGATAGACCAGCCCTGTCCAGGGTAATAACACTGGTTGCTCACGCTACAGAAACAGGATAGACTAGGCCCCTGTCCAGGGGGATGGTAATCAAGTTGCCTACGCTGCAGAACAGGAGATAGACTAGTGCCCTGTCCAGGTGTACTGGTGGCATCAAGCTGCCTCACGCTGCAGAAAACAGTGAGAGACTAGCCCTGTCCAGGGGGTGGGCTTGCACATCAAGCGCTCCTACGCTGCAGAAACAGGATAGACCAGCCCGTCCCTGGTGTGGTGTATCACGACATCAGGCTGCCTTCCTGGCTACTGCAGAAACAGGTGATAGACTAGTGGGCCCTGTCCAGGGGGTACTGGCACATCAAGCTGCCTCATGCCGCAGAAACAGTGGTGATAGACCAGCGCCCCTGTCCAGGGGTGCACACATCAAGCTGCCTCACGCCGCAGAAACAGGTGATAGACTAGCGCCCTGTCCAGGGGTGTATTGGCACATCAAGCTGCCTCATGCTGCAGAAACAGGTGATAGACTAGCTGCCCCCGTCCAGGGGGTACTGGTACATCAAGCTGCCTCACGCTACAGAAAACAGGTGATAGACTAGCGGGCCCTGTCCAGGGGGTGTGTATTGGTACACTGCTGCTCTCACGCTGCAGAACAGTGAGACAGACTAGCGCTCCTGTCCAGGGGGTGTACTGGTACATCGTTGCCTCTTACGCTGGCAGAAACAGGTGATAGACTAGGTCTGTCCAGGGTGTACTGGGCACATCAAGCTGCCTCATGCTGCAGCAGAATGAGGATATACAGCGTTGTCCAGGGGGTGTACTGGCGAATGCTGCCTCATGGCCAGAGAACAGTGATATACTAGCTGCCCTGTCCAGGGGGTGTACTGGTACATCAAGCTGCCTCATGTTGCAGAAACAGGTGAGAGATTTAGCCCTGTCCAGGGTGGCACTGGTACATCGCTGCCTCACGCTGCAGAACAGGTGATATACCAGCGCCCTGTCCAGGGGGTGTACTGGGTACATCAAGCTGCCTCATGCTGCAGAAACAGGTGATAGATCAGCGCCCTGTCCAGGGGGTGTATTGGTACATTGCCGTCTTTCACGCGTAGAAATAGGTGATAGACTAGCGCTCCCTGCCCAGGGTGTACTGGCACATCAAGCCGCTCCCACGCCAGCGAAACAAGGGTGACAGACCAGCCGCCCCGTCAGGTGACTGGCACATCAAGCTGTTTACTGCCGCAGAAACAGGCATAACAGCGTCAGGGGGTGCATTGTACATCAAGCTGCTCACGCTGCAGAAATAGGTGATAGACTAGCGCCCTGTCCAGGGGGGTGTATTTTGTACATCGTGGGTTGCAGAAACAGGAGATAGACTAGCGCTCCTGGTTCAGGGGTGTACTGGTACATCAAGCTGCCTCTACATGCAGAACAGGTGATAGACTAGCTGCCCTGTCCAGGGTGTACTGGTACACTCAAGCTGCTCTACGCTGCAGAAACAGGTGATAGGCATTAGTGCCCTGTCCAGGGGGTGTAACAGTACATCAAGCTGCCTCATGCTGCAGAAACAGGTGATAGACTAGCTGCCTCTGTCCAGGGGGTACTGGCACATCAAGCTGCCTCACGCCATACAGAAACAGGTGATAGATTAAAGGCCCTGTCCAGGGGTGTACTGGTACATCAAGCTGCCTCACGCTGCAGAAATAGGAGATAGACTAAAGGCCCTGTCTGTGGGTGCAGCTTGGCACATCAAGCTGCCTCACGCTGCAGAAAATAGGTGATAGACTAGGGCTGCCCCTGTCCAGGGGGTGTATTGGTACACTGCTGCTCCTACGCTGCAGAAACAGTATATTGTTACCTTGTCCAGGGGGTGTACTGGTACATCAAGCTGCCTCACACGTGAAACAGGCGAGATAGACTAGCGCCTCTGTCCAGGGGGTGTACTGGCACATCGCTGCCTTCACGCCGCAGAAACAGGTGATAGACTAGCGCCCTGGGTCCAGGGGTACTGGCACATCAAGCCCCTCACGCTGCAGAAACAGGTGATAGACGCAGCGGCCCTGTCAGGGGTGCATTGGAAAGATTGGTTAAAAGTTCTCATGCTGCAAACAGGTGATAGACGAAGGCCCTGTCCAGGGGGTACTGGTACACTCAAGTGTTTACGCCACAGAAACAGTGGGATAGACTACGCGTCCAGGGTGTACTGGTAATAAGCTGCCTCACGCTGCAGAAACAGGAGATAGACTAGGTGTCCAGGGGGTGTGGATTACACATCAAGCGCCTCACGCCTGCAGAACAGTGATAGACTAGCGTTGTCCAGGGGGTGTATTTGCACATCAAGCGTTTCATGCTGCAGAAACAGGTGGATAGACAGCGCCCTGTCCAGGTGTGTACTGGTACATTGCCGCCTCACGCTTGAAACAGGGATATGCTACCAGGTCCCGTCCAGGGGTGTACTTGTACATCGCCGCCCCATGCTGCAGAAACAGGTGATAGACTAGCGCCCTGTCCAGGGGGTGTACTGGGCATCAAGCTGCCTCACGCCGCAGAAACAGGTGATATAATAGCGCCCCCGTCTAAGGGGTGTATTGGTACACTTGTTGCCATGCTGGGCAGGAAACAGGTGATAGACTAAGGCCTGTCTGTGGGGTATTGGCATATCAAGCTGCTCTCACGCTGCAGAAACAGGTGGAGGATTGCCCGTCCAGGGGGTGTACTTGGTACATCGCTGCCTCACGCTTGCAGAAATAGGATAGGACTAGTCCAATGTCAGGGTGTATTTAAAAAGACTGCTGCCTCACGCTGCAGAAACAGGTGACATACTAGCCCTGCCCAGGGGTATGGTAATCAAGCGTCTCACGCTGCAGAAACAGGTGGATAGACTAGTTGCCCTGTCTAGGGTGCACTAGACACTGCCACAGAACAGGGAGATAGACTAGCGCCCTGTCCAGGCGATTGGTACACTGTTGCTCACCCAGAAACAGGAGATAGGCTCACTCGTGAGGGGGTTCACTAGTAATGCTCAAGGCTCATGGTAAGGTTTAACATTACCCAGGCTACACCAAGTGTATTGACTGGGTAATTGGCTAGTATTGTGTAGCATTGCAGTAAACTGTAACTGTAGTTATGATTTTCAAAGCGACCTTATGAGACAGAGCTTCCTGCTGCCTCCTCGGGAGGTTTTAGGTTCTTTGCCACCACGGCACTTATCTCCTGGCCCCTTCTCCTGATTAGGGCGGTTTGGCTTGGGACTATCTTTCTGGCCCACGCACCATCCAACAACGCCCACAGGGCCCCGCGCCCAGGGTCTCCCCCAGAGAAGGGTGGAGATGGGGTAGAGTTTACCAGAGCCCCAGGCTTGTGGAGTGGTCCAGAGGCCTGGAGGTTTGACTGCTACCCAGAGAGAGGGGTGGTGGTGGGACTAGGAGTTGGGTGAGGCGCAGGAACTGCTGCTTCATCCCAGCCCCTCTCTTCCTTCCTCCTCCTCCTCTCCCTTCCACTGGGTTGGGAGGAATGGTGTCCTCTGGTAAGCACCTCTGGTTCCTCTCTCCTACCCTGGTGTCTGTTAACAGCACAGGAGTTGGGCAGACAGAATCCCCCAGAAGGCAGGAAGACCACTACCTCTGAAGACACTTGACCCTACAGCTGGAGGTCCTTTATGGGATGATTACAGGCTTCCAGCCAGTGAGGAAGCACAGAGGATACACATGCCGAATACATGCATTCATTCATACAGACGGACGGAATGTACTGTATACACGCCACATATCAATGCACACACACACACGGTAGAAGCGCTGACAGACACACGCGTGAATATACGACCCACTCGTAAAGCCGGCATCTCTGGGTCGCAGGCCGGCCATATCATTCATCTCTTTGTTAATGCTTTAGATTACCACCTGCCTGAGTCGCGGCCCTATATGCCAATCATCATAAGCCTAATGCTACAGAGAAGGCTGTCCTGGCCACTTGGTGGAGTTTGTTAATGAGTATTTGGCATCATGTTAAGAGAACTTCTCAGGGAGCTGCTTGCATGATGAGTGATTCTTTCATATTCCCATTCTCCTTGCTTCTCTATAGTTCTACTCTCCTTACCTCTCTACAGGTCCCCACTCTCCTCTCTCCTCTATAGTCCTACCCCCACTTCATAGTCTCACTCTCACCTCTCCCCATAGTCTACTCTCCTTCTATAGTTCACTTCATTTTCCTCTCCATAGTCTCTACTCCCCCCCCTCCCTATAGTCTCTACTCTCCTTGCCTCTTCATAGTCTCTACTTCTCCCTTTCTCAGTCTCTACTTCTCCTCACCTCCCTCTATAGTCTCTACTCTCCTTCTCTCATAGGCCCTATTCTCCTTGCCTCTATAGCCCCCCATTTCCCCTTTCTTTCCTCTCTCCTCATAGTCCTCACTTCTCCTTCTCTACAGTCCTCTACCTCCCTTGCCTCTTCTATAGTCTCTACCTCCCCTTGCCTCTCCTCTCTATAGTCTCTATTCCTCCTTCCCCCAGTCTCACTCCCTTCTCTGCTAGCCCCACCCCCCCTTTGCTCTCTCTCTATAGTCTCTACTCTCCCTTGCTGCCTTCTATAGTTCCTTTATTCTCTCTTTGTTTCTCTATGTCTCACTTCCCTTTTCCTCTCTCATAGTCTCTCATTTCCTTTGCCTCCCAGTTCTACTTCCCCTGCTCCCTTCATAGTTCTACTTCTCCCTACCTCTCTTATAGTCCATTCTTGCTTTCTTCTATAGTCTTACTCTCCCCTTCTCTATATCTCTTCTGACTTCTCCTTTCTCTATACAGTCTCACTCTCCCTCGCCTCCATAGTCTCTACCTCCCTATCCCTCTATAGTCTCTACTCTCCCTTTGCCTCTTCTATAGCTTTCTTCCCACTTGCCTCTCTTATAGTCTCTACCTCCTCACTCTCATATCTCTACTCCCTCACTCCTCAGCAGTTCTACTCTCAGCCTCTCTATAGCCCTACCTCCCTGCCTTCTCTATAGTTCTACTCTCTGCTCATTCCCATAGTCTCTACTCCTTGCCTCCCTCCCTACAGTCCTCACTCTCTCGCATAGCCCTAATTTCCTTGCCTCTCAGTCTCTACCTCCCTTGCCCTCTTATCGCCTCTACTTCCTTTATTCATAGTCTCTACCTCCTCCATAGTCTCTACCTCCCGTCTCCCCTCCACAGTCCTACTTCCCTCCTTTGTCTATAGTCTCTACTTCCTTTCTTTTGGCTTCTCTCTATAGTCTACTCTCCTGCCTCCCAGTCTCTACTCTCCCTGCCTCTCTATAGCTCCTACTTGCTCTATAGTTCCTACTTCTCCTTGCTTTCTATAGTTCTACTTCCTTGCCTGTTAGTCTACTTCTGTTTCCTCTCTCATTATAGTCTTGCCTCCTTTTGTTTCAGTTTATTTTGTTTTCTCTCTATAGTTTGTACTTCCTTTGCTCTCTTCTATAGTCTTATTTCCTTTGTCTATAGTCTCTACTCTTTGCCATAAGTCTACCTCCCTGCCTCCTCACCAGCCCTGTACTTCTCCCTTGCCTCTCTATAGCCCCTTTATTCTCCTTACTCTATAGTCTCTACTTCCTTTGCTCATAGTCTCACTCTCCCTGCCTCCATAGTCTACTTCTGCCTTCTCACCATATCTTATTTCTTCATTGTCTATAGTCACTTCCTTGCCTCTCTGTGTCCTCTACTCTCCTTGCCTCTCTATATCTCTACTTCCTACTTTGTCTATAGTCTCTACTCTCCCTTGCCTCTATAGTCTACCTCCCGGCCTCTCACCATAGTCTCATTCTCATTTGTCTATAGTCTACCTCCCTTGCCTCTATAGCCCTTTATTCTCCTCTGTCTATAGTCTACCTCTCCCGCCTCTTCCCCATAGTCTCTACTCTCCCTGCCTCTCTCTATAGTTCTGCCTTCCTTTGTTCATATTCACTTCCTCTCTTGCCTCTTCTATATTATTTCCCTACCTCCCCTCTATAGTCTCTACCCTTTGGTTATAGTCCTACCCCCTCCTGCCTCTATAGCCTACCTCCCGCCTCTCCCCACGCCATAGTCTCTATTCTCCTGTCTACAGTCTACTTCTCCTTCTGCCTCTTCCCTTCTATAGTCTTCGTATTCTCCTCTGTCTATAGTCTACCTCCCTTGCCCTTCTTATACCCACTTCTCCTTGCCCGCCTGTGCAGTTTTATTCTCTGTCTATAGTCTCCATTTTTGCTTCTATAGTCTTCCTATTTCTCTGCTTTCTTTCTATAGTTCCTTTATTTCTCTCAACATAGTTTACTTGCTCTTCTTCTCTATAGTCTCTCACTTCCCTACTCTTCTCTATAGTCTCTATTCTCCTCTGTCTAGTCTACTCCCTCCTTTTGCCCTCTCTACAGCTTCCTACTTACCGTCTCTTCTCTATAGTCTCTATTCTCCCTGTCTATAGTCTACTCCCCCTCCTCGCTCTCTCTCTATGTCCTTACCCTCCTCGCCTCTCTCTACAGCCCTGACTCTCCTGTCTGGCAGTTCACTCTCCTTGCCCCTTCTCTATAGTCCTCTACTCTACACTGTCTCCTATAGTCTCTATTCTCCTGTCTATAGTTCACTTCTGCCTTCTATAGCTCATCTCCCTTTCTCTCTTTCATAGTCTAACTCCTTCTATAGTCCCCCACCCCCTCTCTGCCTTCTATAGGTCTGAACTTCTCCTTTGCCTCTCATAGTCTTCTCTACCTCTTTATTCTCTCCTTTATAGTTCCTACTCCCTTTGTTACCTCCTGGTTAGCTAACTCAGAATTGGGATGGTTTCTCCATTGATGTACATGTGGCCTGTGTCTGTGTGTTGGCTCAGCCCTCATGCCAGCATATCCCTCTCCCCTCTCTACAGCCTCAACACTACTGGTGCAGCACTCCTGTTATCAGGGGACTCTCCTCCAGGCTAACCAGCAGTTGGTCAGCCAGTGGTTTATGGCCTGGGAGAGTACTGCCTCCTTCATACCTACCGGCCCACTGAACACCTCCTCACCATGTGGGCTAGAGACGCACTCGCCACGGTACTGACGCTATCACTAATATGCATAAGTGAATATGGGAAATGGGATATAATACGCTGAACACAGGTAATGCTAGTATTGCTAATGTTAAACCTATGGTAAATCTAAGGTGATGCTAGAAGGCTAATGCCAACATAAGGGTAAACGAAGGTAATGCTAAACATATAAGCTATGGTACCAGCATGCAAAGCCAACCACCTATGTTGGTTGGTTTTCTTTTCATTTCTTCTTTGCCTTATCCTTTATTAACTCCATCTGAATGGTGAACAATCATGTAATGAAGCAATAGGGTGCATCTGATGCTGATGCTGAAGAATGCCAACACCATCTTGGGACTGTAACGGATAATTTGTCAAATGGATGATGGGAACATGAGGCCAGATTGATTCTGGTTCTCTGTCCTGTATCTGAAGCTTGAGCTGACACACCCTGGTGGGGGCTCATCCCTTCCACCTTCACTCTTACACGCCACTGCTCACCACACACACATATATGTATTTATGTACACAAAACATTACACCCTCCTTTCCATGACAGACCGACCAGGGTGAAAGACAAACACGGTATGCCTTTGAACAGGTATGGTAGTAGTTAGTAGAAATATGCACTGGCCAGGTCAAGAACTGCAACGCTGCCTTTTCACGCCCAACAGTTTCTGCGGATTAAGAATGGTCCACCACCCAAAGGACAACCAGCCAACTTGGAACAACTGTGGGAAGCATTAGTGTCAACATGTACAGCCTCTACACTCGCAGAGTCATGCCCCACGAATTGAGGTTGTTCTTGAGGGAAAACTTGCCAAATGGGTTATTATTATTATTAAACCTACATTAGGAAGGTGTCCATCTTTTGCATACTCATGTATATACATGTATGTATATATATACAGTAATTAGTCAAAAGCCTAAAACACCTACTCATTCATGGGCTTTTTATTTGTACCATTTTCTACATAGTAGAATAACAGTGACTATCGTCAAAACCATTAAATAATAGATATGGAATCATGAAAATCCTGAACAAGTGTTAAACAAATCAAAATATATTTGAGATTTTAGATTTTTCTAAATAGCCACCTTTTGCTTTGATAACAACTTTTCAAACTTTGGCATTTCAACCAGCTTCACCTTGGAATGGGTTTTTCCAACAGTCTTGGACAGTTTGGCCAAATGCTGAGGATGTGTGTGATGGTGGTATGGCTGGTGAGCACGGCCTGTATTTATTTAGAATTCAAGGCAACTTAACCAGCATGGCTATCACAGCATTCTGCAAGCTTTCATACACCATCCTAATCTGCCTATTTAGTGACTCATTGTTTGTTTTTCAACAGACAATGACCCAAACACAATTTCAGGCCGTGGTAAGGGCTATTTGACTATGAGAGGATGTGCCAGCATCAGAGACCTGGCTCACAATCACCCCACCCCAAACCTAATTGGAGATGGTTTAGATGAGTTAGATCAAGAGAGCGAAGGAAAAGCAGTAATAAGTGTTTTTAGCATATGTGTGAACTCTTCAAGACTGTTGGTATTCTGCCAGCTTTGGTTGAGAGAATGCCAAGAGTGTGAAAGATGTATCAAGGCAAAAGGGTGGTTACTGAAGAACTCGAAAATATATTTTGATTTGTTTAACACTTTTTGCTACTACATGATTCAATATGGGTTTTGACAGTTTTGATGTCTTCACGATACTTGCCAACAATTTAGTAAAAATAAAGAAAATAGTGAGCAGGGGTGTGTTGGAATTTTGACTGTATTGTATGTATGTATGTGTGTGTATATGTATATATGTGTGTATATGTGTGTATATATGTGTGTATGTGTATATGTGTGTGTGTGTATGTATATAGGTGTATATATAAAAAGTATGTATATGTGTGTATATGTATATATATGTAATATGTGTGTGTATATGTGTGTGTAGGCATACTGTAATAGCCCCTATTCTCTGTCCTGTGTCAAAAGGAGCTGACGAACCTGTATGGGGCCCATCTCTACTTCCGGCTGTTGAGTGAAGGGAGGGACGTGACAGCACACGGATTCTTCCTGGCTCAACAGCAACGCTATGGGTATGGCCACGTCCATTTCTACCATTACGACTTTTATTTAGCTCGAGGTACTTGGATCAACATGGGTCGTGTGGCCCCATTTCTACCATTATTGATTCCTTACCTGGAGCTCCTAATTTCTGGACCAATTAAGTGTCAAAAATAAGGCTCCATTTCTACCATTACAAACCTTTTACCTGAGTTCTCATGTATTTTGACCACTATGGGTCATGGCACGCCTCTATTTCTACCTATTACGACCTTTGTTTGAGTCTTATGTACTTCTGGGACCACTATGGTCAGTGGTACGTCCATTTCTACTAATACAACCTTTATTTGAGCTCCATGTACTTGGACCACTATAATAGGGTAAGCCACGTCCATTTCACAATACGAATTTTTTACCTGAGCCCAAAGTGTATGGGACCACTATGGGTCAGTACACGTCATTTCTCTACCATTGGGCTTACCTTTACCTGAGCTCCTATGTACTTGGACCACTATGGGTCAGGTACCACGCCCCATTTCTTTACTTCTATTATAACCTTTACTGAGCTTCCTGCGTACTTGGACCACTAAGTGGGGTATGGGACCACGTCATTTCTATAGATTACGACTACCTGAGCTCTGCGTAGGACCACTAGTAGGTACCACGCCCCATTTCTACTATTACAACCTTTATGAGCTCCCATGTACTTGACCGCTGGCAATGGGCATTATCTGGATTTTCATCTCTTATGTTTTAGCATTCCTGAATCTACATTGATGTTTGAGTGATGCTATGTATCTTCATGTCGCTTATGAATGCTCTGTAATGTTGTTCTGCAGACGTGGGCCCTCCAGCCGGGCCCTGCCATCACTCTGGCGATATTGTGATTGACTGTCGGGGTCCTGATCCGGGTGTGATTGGACAATATCTGAAGGCCGGAAATGTACAGAAAGACGAAGTATGATCGTTAATGCACCTCCCCCCCCCCCTCAAGTGTCCTTGAAGTATAATTGTTGAGTCCATCTCCTCAGGTTGGTCTCCATGCCAGTCTACTGGGCGCTAAGCCAATCATCTCTGCTCGCGGGGTTAGGACAGAATGGCACCTGGGACGTAGTTGCGAATACGAGGAATTATGGAATACCCATAATGCAATCGGCTTCGACTCATCAGTGTGCGCCAACCGTTTTCTGCATGCAAACACGACTGTCTTCCTGAACAGTGAACAACACTGTGTGTGTGTGCAGTGTGTTCAGGATGCGCAGGAATGACATAGACTATATGACCGCAGTCTAGACATCACCTTGACTCCCGCGGCCTTCCCGAATTCTCCCTGACATGCAGTGAAAGACCTGCACAGCCACGGGACAACGCCATGTCATGATATATTGGTACGCTGCTCGCTGTGTCTGTAGTAACCTACTACAGGACCCAGGGTTCGGCAGTAAACCTGCGTTCGTTGCAGTAACTCTACTCCCTTCCCCCTCAGGTAGGACCAGGGCCCGTAGTAAAACCCCACCTCCCCACAGGACCCAGGGGCCCAGCAACCTCACTCCTTCCAGACCCAGGGGTCTGCAGTAACCTCACCTCCTTCTATAGACCCAGGGGGTCTGTAGTAACCTCACCTCCCCTTCTAGGACCCAGTTGTAGTAACTCACCCCCCCCCCCTCTCTTCATAGACCCAGGGGTCTGTAGTAACCTCTAACCCCCCCTCTACAGGACCCAGGGGCCCGTAGCAATCAACCTCCTCTATAGACCCATATGTAGTAACCCTTACCTTCCTATAGACCCAGGGGCATGGTAACCTCACTTTCCTCTATAGGACCAGGGCTCAGAAAACACTATAGGACCCCAGGGGTCTGTGTAGTAACTCGCCTCCTTCTCTAGGCAGGGACTCCAGGGTCTGCAGTAACCCCTCACCTCCCCCAGACCAGGTGGTGCAACCCTCACCTCCTCTATAGACCCAGGTTGTGGAAAAATTCCTCAATCTCTAGACCCAGTTGTAGCAACCCCTACCTCCCCCCTTCTATAGTGGACCCAGGGCCCATAGCAACCTCACCTCTCTCTATAGTGACCAGGGTCTGCAGTAACCTCTACCTCCTCTCTATAGACCAGGGTCTGTAGTAACCCTCACTCTCCCATAGACCTAGGTCTGTAGTAACCCCTACCTTCCTCTAGGACCCAGGGTTGTAGTAACCTCACTTCTCTCTCTCTGCAGGACCCAGGTTGTAGTGCAACCTCACCTCCCCCCAGGATCCAGGGTCTGTAGCAACCTCACCTCCCCTCTATAGACCCAGGCCCGTAGCACCCTCACCTCCCACAGGACCCAGGGCCTGCAGTAACCCTCACCTCTAGACCAGGGCTCCGTAACTCACTCCTTCAGGAACCAGGGGGGTCTGTAGCAACCCTCAACTCCTCCCATAGGACCCAGGGGTCTGTCTCACTCTCCTCTAGGACCCAGGGTTGTAGTAACCTCACTCCTTCCCTCTCATAGACCAGGGTGTCAGTAACCTCACTCCCCCCCCTCTAAGACCCAGGGGCTCAGTAGTAACCTCACTTTCCCCCTCTCTAGGGACCCAGGTCAGTGGTGACCCAGCCAGAAGGAGAGTATGAACAAACTCCCCTACAGGACCCAGGTATCAGCACTCAGGCCAGAAGGAGGGTGTGGACGAAGGTTGAGGAAAGGAGATCTTCTGTAAAACACAGACGGAAGCACACTCATCGGGAAGGCAAGGAAACCCACTTACCAGGAAGGTAGGGACTCAACAAAACCCTAAATCCCAGGCTCAGGATATTGTGTCACATACTCACTCCTAGAGTGTTGTGAGAGATGGGTAATTTTCTACATATCACTCCCAGAGGTTAGAGAGGTGGGTACTTACATACTAACTCCTAGAGGTTAGAGAGATGGGCACTCTTCACATACTCACTCCAGAGGTTAGAGAGAGATGGGCACCTTCATACTCACTCCTAGGAGGTTAGAGATCTACACACCTCACCCTAGGGAGGTTAGAGGGCGGGTACCTCTACATACTCACTTCCTAGGAGGGTTAGAGAGATGGGTACCTCTACATACCACTCCTAGAGGTTAGGGGAGAGACGGGTATTCTACATACACACCTTGTGATGTTAGAGAGATGGGCACTCTTCAACATACTCACTCCTGTGATGTTGTGAGAGAGGGTACTCCAACACACTCACTTTAAGAGGTTAGAGAGATGGGTACACTACATACTTCACCCTTCCTAGAGGTTAGGAGAGATGGGAATTTAATACAAATCCTAGAGGCTAGAGAGATGGACCCAGCAGCTGGAGTGGGGGAGGGCTGCCGCCACATGTCATATCCTGCCTGCCGTTGTGCCTTGAGCAAGACCATTAACCTCTAAAACTGCTTACGGCGCCTGCTCTTGCTCAGACTCTTAAACCGTGTGTTTGTTTGTATGAGCAGAAGACAACATGTTGATAATAAAGTAATCTCTTTACCTTTGGGCTTTCTCGTCTCTCTCTGTCTCTCTCTCATTCCCCCCCCTCTCTGTCTCTCCGTCCTCTGCCCTCTCTCTCTCTCTCCTTCTCTGTCTCCGCTTTCTCTGTGTCTCTCTCTTCTCTGTTCTCTCTGCCCCGCCTCGTCTCTCTCTCTCGTCTCTCTCTTCTCGTCTCTCTTTCTGTCTTTCTATTCCTCTCTTTCTGCCCTCTCTGTCTCTCTCTTTCTGCCCTCTCTCTGCCCTCTCTGTCTCCTCTCTCTGGCCCTCTTTCAGTCTCGTCTCGTCTCTTTCTACTATCTGGTTTCAATATGTTTCTCGGCTCCCTCCTCTGTGCTCTGCCCGCCTCTCGTCGGCCGTCTCTTGCTCGCGGTCTCTGTCTCTGGCCTCTGTCGCCTCTTCTCTCTTCTGGTTCTCTGTCTCGCTCTGTCTCTTCGGCTTCCTCTGTCCTGCCTGTCTCTCTCTGTTCAGTTGTTCTATGTTCTGTCTCCTCTTTTCTCTGTCTTCTCGCTTCTCAGGTGTGGCCAGGTCTGACAGTTGCCTCCCTGATTTCTTCTGACTAATGTGGACTCATGAGCAGAGAGAAATTTCAAGAGGTTCACGACAAAGTCTCCTTCGACGGGACTCTGGATTGTACAAGTGAGGCAAGCTCAAATGTGGAGTTGGGAGTCGATGTTGAGTGGCTGACCTCTGACTTTCTCTGTCATTCTGTTTAGATATGAACGACTGCTCCAACTTTCGTGGGAGGGGTCGACTGCTGGCTGTCCTGACAGCAAGCTGGGAACCTCCATATACACACCTCCCGGTGAGACACACACTGGGTCTCTGTTTCGTCTGTCTCTCTCTGTCTGTCTCTCTCTTCTCTCTCTCTGTGTGTGTGCCTTCTCTCTCTCTCCCCCCCCCTCTCTGTCTCTGTACCTCTCTCTCTGGTGTCTGTTCTCTCGTAGTTGTGTCTCTGTCTTCTGTTTCTTCTCTGTGGTCTCTCTCCCTTCTCCCCCCCCCCTCTCGTCCTCTCATGCTCCTTCTCCGCTTGTCTCTCGTTTCTCTCTCTGTGTCTCTCTCTCTCCTCTCTCTCTCTCTCTCTCTCTCTCTCTCTCTCTCTCTCTCTCTCTCTCTGTGTCGTACTCTCGTGTCTGTCTCTCTCTCTGTCTCTGCCCTCTGTTCTCTCCCGTGCCCTCCCCCCCCCTCTCGTCTCTTTCTTCTGTCTCTCTCTGTCTCTGGCTCCGTTTCTCTCTGTGTCTCTCTCTCTCTCTCTGTCTCTCTCTGAGGTTCCCTGTCTCTCTCAATATCTCTCTCTCTCTGTCTCTGCTCCTCACTCCTCAATTTCTTTCTCTCCCCCTCTCTACCAGGCATATTAGAGTGGCTGTTGGAGGCCAGACGCTGTGTGCCTCTGCTGTCCAGAAGAACCTCGCCTCAACTACAACATGGCGCAGCCCGGGTGCACTTCTAGAAGCTACAAGCACCCTGCCTGGGCTGGGGGCCTGCATTCTCACACACACACACTCTTTCACTGGGACTCACTTTCACACCTTCACAAAACATACTCACCTAACTTGATACATTCACACCGTTTTACAAACACACCACCTAACGATACATCTACACCCTTTTTACAAACACACCACCTAACTTGAACATTCACACTTTCACAAACACACTCACTCCAACTTGGATACATTCACACCTTCACAAACACACACACCCAACTTGACACATATCAAACTTTTCTTTTTACAAACACACCACCTAACTTGGATACATTCACACATTTACAAACACACCACCTAACTTGGATACATTTACACCTTACAAACACACTACCCAATCCTGATACATTTACACTTTTACAAAACACACCACCTAATCTCTCTTGATAAATTTACAACCTTTTACAAACACACCACCTAACTTGACACATTCACACCTTCACAAACACACTACCTAATCTCTGATATTATCTACACCTTTTCCACAAACACAATTAAATTTAACTTGGATAATTCACACTTTTTAATAAACACACCACCTAATCCTAAGATACATTTACACCTTTTTACAAACACACCACCTAACTTGGATAAGACATTTACACCTTACAAACGACACCACCTAACTTGGATACATACTTCTACACCTTTTTACAAACACACCACCTAATCCTTGATACATTCCACAATTCTTTTTTATAAACATAATTCACTCTAATTTGGATAAGATGTATATATTCTTTATATAAACATACTACTTAATTGATACATTTACATTCTTATGTAAACACACCACCTAACTTGGATACATATTTACACCTTTTTACAAACATACCACTTAATCCTGATACATTTACACCTTTACAAACACACCACCTAACTTGATACATTTACACCTTTTACAAACACACCACCTAATTTGGATACATTTACACCTTACAAACATAAATTACCTAACTGGACAGTTATTCACACCTTTACAACACACCACCTAACTGGACAGCATTTCTGCTTAATTTTTTTACAAACACACCACCTTCCAATCCTGGACATTTATACCTTTACAAACACACCACCTAATTTGGATACACATTTACACCTTTTACAAACATACCTCAATTTAACTTGGATACATTTACACCTTTACAACACACCACCTAACTTGGATACATATTTACAATCTTTACAAACACACCACCCAACTTGGGATACATTCACACTTTTTACAAACACATCACTTCCAACTGGATACATGAGTTTCCTTCATGGCCCAATACATGCTATTCTTCCCCCCCCTCCCCTCCCCTTATTTTCTCCTCCCTCAGTGCCTGGGGTATGTTAGAAGAGATGGTAGATCTTCGTCCACCTTCCCAAGTGAGCGCCGATACTCTGACACCGGCTAGGGGAGACAACAGAGTACTGAAGACATGTACAATTTCTTATAGCAGGTGTGTAGACACACACAGGCACACACAAAGATCACACATACACACACGCATATACACATCTAGGGTTGTGCTATGGCTGCAAATATCTTACTGTGATAACTAGGATATTTTTCTTATTTCTGACGCTGTCAAGGCACTATTTGATGTTTCTGCATGATAAAAGTTGTAAATATGTTTTCTGAGAAACGTGAGACTTATTCTCTTCCTCTGATTTTGGAGGAGTTTTGAGACTTCAAACTTAAACTTAGGATTAAAATCTGACAGTAAAGCTTTAAAATTGTGGAGGCTAACTCTTTCATTTTTATGGCTGTAGCAGAATCCCTTTATAGATTAGAATATTAAAAGACGCACGATGAGGTTAATATTTTCTCTGTCGACTATATACAGACCTCTCTGCCCTGCCTCGCCCCCTGTCTGCCCCTGCCCCTGCTCTCTCTCTTCCTCTCTCTCTCTCTCTCCCCCCCTCTCTCTCTTCTCTCTCTCTTCCTCTCTCTTCTCTTTCTTCTCTCTCTCTCTCTCTTCTCTTCTTCTCTTCTCCTCTCCTCTCTCTCTCCCTCTGCCCCCTTCCAACCTTTAACTCCGTGTTTTTCTCAGGGGGCTGACATTCGTGTCTTCTCTCTCTCTCTCCTCCCCCTCCTTCTTTCTTCCTACCTCCTCTCTCTCTTTTCCCTCTCTTCCTCTCCCTCCCTTCCTGCCGGCATGTTAACCTCCGGTTTTTCCTCAGTGGTAGCTGACATCCAGCCTTCTCCTCCCTCCCCTTCCAGATGTTAACCGTGCAACTCCTGGGTGTCTCTCAGGGGTGGGATATCTGTGGCTTCAGTGAACAGACTATGAGGAGTTGTGTGTTTTGCTGGACACAGCTAGAGCCTCTCTGACTTTTCATTTAAATTCACAATCACATCGACCAGAGGGTAAGACCACAATGCAGCTCCCAACCACAATGCAGCCCTTCAACACAAACTGTCATAAAATATTCTTTTTATCTGTATGTTCCTTCTATTTGCTGCCTTGTTCTCCCTGTGCCTTGGTGGACCCTCCAGCATCTAGCTTCTGGGTCTTTTTGTTTGCTATGAAATAGTTCTCTTGCTACGCCATTTCCTTCTTCCTCTGCTTTACACTGTTCCACCTGCACACACACACGTATCACACCATCGCTGCCTCTGCTGTCTGAAGGGAGTACCAACACACACACACTATTACTACACAAGGTGTTCTTCATGCTCATGGGACTTGCAAGTATTTCCATTCAATATCCCATTTTACCTTTCAACCCCAATCTCTAACCCTGACCCTAATTGTATCCCTAATTGTAACCTTAAACCCCTAACCCTAATTCTAACCCCAAATCCCAACCACTAACCCCACCTCTAACTTTCAAACTCAACCTCCACTCTAACCCCAAACCTAACCACTAACCCCACCTAACCCAAACCTAACCCTAATTCTAACCCCTAAACCTAACCCGACCCAACCTGAAAGAGCAACTCACCTTAACCTTAAACCTAACTCCTGCTTAAAATAGCCTTTGTCTCATGTGTGGTGAGTGGGGAAATGTCTCCTTTACAAGGGAGAATTTGGTTTAGCGACTATCCTAGTGGAGCATTTGGGGATTTTACGCTTACAAGGATCAAAGAAACTAACCCACACACACACACACTGAGCATTTACTTTCACACACACACACACACACACACACACACAAGCCAGTATGTTCCTGATCATGTGTTCATGTCTTTAGGTTCTAAGGACGTGAGAAAGAACGCATGGGACAGACAGACAGTTTGGGGAAGAGTTTGATGGCATTACCCAGTATTAGATCCAGGTGTGACTATGCAGTGGGCCACTTCCCTAGGACTCTCTGGTACGACTACATATTTAAGAATACAACTATACATACTAACCATACATACCCCTTAATAACCCTAAGCCCAGGACTCACACCATAGTAATTGGCTAGTTAAACAAATACTAAGGTATTTAAGGTGTAAATAGCCCCACCTCTTCAATTATATATATTTTGCTTATTGATTAGATGGTAAAGTGTTAAAAGATTGTCCTGTGGCTCAGTTAGAGCATGGCGCTGCAACGCCATAGGTTGATTCCCACAGGGGACCAGTACGAAAATGTGCACTTGCCAATCTTGTATGGATAAGAGTGTCTGTTAAATAAAATCACTAAAATGTACTCCAGATGATAGGAGGGCTTACATATGGCCGATTCCAACCAGCCGGGAACCCCTGGGCCACAGGACAATTCAGTGGTAATTCTGCAATCACAATAGAATGTGATGGTAGTTTAAAGGTTTTTGCTCTGAAATGAATAATGGACATGTTGATTTAGAGTGACAAAACATTAGGAACACCTTTCCTGATATTGATACACCTAAATCAATCAAATCAATCAATCAATCAAATGTTATTTATAAAGCCCTCTTTACATCAGCAGATGTATAAGTGCTATACAGAAACTCCAGCCTAAAACCCCAAACAAGCAATGGTATGCAGAAGTACGGTGGACAGAAACTCCCAGAAAGGCAGGCAGGAACCTAAAGAAGAAACCTAGAGAGGAACCAGGCTCTGGAAGGGTGGCCAGTCCTCTGGCTGTACTGCAGAGAGGAACCAGGCTCCTGAGGGCCAGTCCTCTCTGGCTGTGACCGTGAGATTATAAGCATGGCCATTAAGGCCGATTTTTCTCCAAGATGTTCAAACGTTTATAGATGACCAGCAGGTCAAATAAGAATTTCAGTGCTTGTAGAGGTTGTAACAGGTAGGCATATCAGGAGTAAATGTACTTGGCTTTTCATAGTGGCATTCAGGAGGTGCGTAGAGAGAGCAAAGTTGAAACAGCAGGTGGGGATAAGGGAGCACGCCCGGTGAACAGGTTGTGGGTTAGCGCAGGCAGAATAGTGAAACGGAGCAGTAGCACGATTTAGGTGGGACTGAGGAGACAGCTAGGACACAGGCCAGGTAGTCCTGGGAGGATGGTCTAGGCTCAGGTTCGGATGGAGGAGAGAGAGAACTAGAGCACATAATGCAAATCTTTTCACACAGGACACCGGATGGAGACAGGAGAAGCATACCAGATAGACTGACCTCTAGCCCCCAGTTACAGACTATTGCAGCATAGATACTGGAGGCTGAGATGGGGAGGTGGGGACACTAAGCCTCGGTTTGACGACACTCGCTGGTTTAGAACAGCCTAGTTAGTGGGCATGGACTCTGCCAAGGCGCCGGTGCTGCCCACAGGGATGCTGGCCCATGTTGACCTAATGTCCGGTACAGTTATGGGCTGGTTGGTTGATGTCCTTTGGATAGGATCATTCTGATAGCCACACACTTCCGGAAACTGTTAAGCGTGAAAACCTTAGCAGGTGACAGTTTTGATACAAAACTGCACCTAAGCAATTTACTACATGTCAGTCTGAAGACACTTAAATATTTTGTCTTGCCTATTCACTCCTTCAACGGCACACATACACAAGCCATGTCCACCATTCCAAGGCTTAAAAATCCTTCTTTAACCCGATTTCTCCTTCATTCTATACTCTCAATGAAGTGGATTTAACAAGTGATATAGTAAGGGATATAGCTTTCACTCTGATTTCTACCTAGTGGCTCATGCTGGGTGGAAAGAGCAGGTGTTATGTTTTGTACACGCTGTATAATTCACATGCTGAATACAATGTTTCTCGCCCGCTCTCAGGGTGATTCTATCCCGCAGTAAGGAGAGGAGCGAGACCTGCTGCCTTTCTAGATCACATCAACCTTCACTCTGGAGAGAAGGAGCCGTCATACTCTTACACAGGTAAACGTGACACACAGCAGATCAGCAAATAGTGGACCGCTCACATTATTACTATCTACTGAGGTTATTGAATTGACACAGTAGAGCACATGATATTTAAAAAACAAATGTTGCTCTCTTCATTGCAGACCTCATCATATCAAGTGCATGTATCTCTCTCTCTATCCTCTGTCTCTCTTCTCCATGATATCCTCTCTCCTCTCTCATGTCTCTCTTCATGTCTTCTTATGTCTTTCTCTATGTTTCCAGTTTTCTATGTCTTCTCTCTGCACACCCCCTAACACCACCGTTTGTGAGAGGCAGCCGTACCTGGCTCAGTCTGTCTGAAGACGGCTCAGCCAGGAGAAAGCTGTTCTGGGACGACGGAGAGAGACGACACCTTCAAACTCGCCCAGTACGCCACATAGTGTTCATTGTGGCTGCGTAATACGCCCAACCACTACACAACCACAATACAACACAAACCACTACATAACTACATTGTACATATGAGTACTGTGTGGTCAAAGAATGGTTCAACCACTACTACACGACTAGCCAATAACAGCTGGCTCAACTAATTACTAACACTATAGCCGGCGACAGCCGGTCTAACCACTACCAACACTATATAGCATCGCTGCTGGTTCAACCACTAATAACACTATAGCCATGACAATGGTCTAACCACTCACAATACTATAGCATCAGCTGTCTAACCACTATAGCAATGACAGCTGGTTCAACCACTATAGCATGATGCTGGGTTCAACCACACAATACTATAAATAAGTGATACAAGCGGTCTAACCACTACTAACACTATAGCATCAATGAGTTTAACCAACCACTACTAACACTATAGCATGACAGCTGGTTCAACCACTACTAACACTGCAGTTAACACAGTGTCTAACCACTACTAACACCATAGCATGACAGCTGGGAAACCAAGAACCATTTTCATAGCCATGACAGCTGGTTCAACCACTACTAACACTATAGTCATGACAGCCGGTTCAACCAATTACCAACACTATAGCATCACAAACATCAACCACTACTAACAATTTTGCAAAATATGACAGCTGGTTCAACCCCACTACTAACACTATAGCCATGATAGTCGCTGGTTCAACCACTACTAATACTATAGCCATGACAGCTGGTTCAACCACTATAGCAATGACAGTTGCCCAACCACTATAGCAATGACAGCTGGTTCAACCACTATAGCTATGACATGGTTCAATCCACTACTAACACTATAGCCATGACAGCTGTCTAACCAATACTAACACTATAGCTAAGTGACAGCCGGTTCAACCACTACTAACACCACAGCCATGACAGCTGGTTAACCATCATTTAACACTTGATAGCCAAGGAGCAGCTGAGCCAACCACTATAGCCATGACAGCTGGTTCAACCACTATAGCAATGACAGCTGTTCAACTAATGAGTAGCCATGACAGCTGGTTCAACCACTACTAACACTATAGCTATGACAGCTGGTTCAACTAATTACTAACATCTATAGCCATGACAGTGGTTTTAACCACTATAGCCATGACAGGCTGGTTATCCACTACTAACACTATAGCCATGACAGCCGGTCTCAACCACTACCAACACTACAGCCATGACAGTTGGTCTCAACTACTTACTAATGACTATAGCTATGACAGCTGTCTAAACCACTCATAGTCAAAGTGACAAAGCGGGTTCAACCATTACTAACACTTACAGCATGACAGCTGGTTCAACCACCACAACACTATAGCCATGACAGCTGGTTAAATCATTACTAACACTATAGCATCACAGCTAGTTAACCACTACTAACACTATAGCCATGACAGCCGGTTCAACCACTACCAACACTATACAGCATCACAGCTGGTTGAACTACCACAATACTCATAGCCAAGATAGCCGGTTCAAATCCACTTACAACACTATAGCCATGACAGCTGGTTCAACCACTAATAACACTATAGCCAGCAGACAGCTGGTTCAACTACCATGTTTCACTACCTCTTCCCTTCTCTTCCTTTGTGTTCTAGAACACGATGACATCGAGCTGGTACTTACCACGGAGGCTTCCTACATCACAGTGAAACAGCCTCCCTTTCTATGCATGGAAGGAGCCTACCAGGTACGGTCAACTCCCAGGGGATGTGCTGCATTCACCCACATAGCAATCAGTGAGGTGGTGTTAAGGGGTAGAGGTTAGGTTTTAAAGTTAGATTAAGTCAGGAGCAGCTAAGTACTAAAACAGGGGTAATAGACTGCTGGGTACAATAAAACATTTTAACAAAGGAATTTAGTAGTTTTCACCCCAATGCTGAGAGTTGTGGGGACAGAGGGCGTGTAGGTAGTTAGTGGTTGGGTGAGTGCGGTGCTAGTGAACCGAAGGGTGCTGGTCTCTAACTCTGTGTGAGCCGACCAGGTGAAATCTGTCGATGTGCCTCGAGCAAGCAGACCTAACCCTAATTGCCTGCAAGTCGTGCCTGCAAGAGGGCCTGCAAGTGACCCCAAAACAAAAAAATAAAATAATAGTAGAAAAGCCACAAGTAGTTTAATTTGTAAATGTAGGAAGACATAACAGCTTTTCCTCTATGACGGACCTTAGAGAGCTATTTATAACCTTTTCAGTAAACTTCTCCACTTGATCATCTACTAGCCTATGTTAGATAGATAGATAAGTAGGTGTTAGGCTAACCAGCTTAAGCCAACAGGTATCATTTGAAAATACACGGAAGACATGCAGGCAAACCGTAGACTTAAAATGTACAATGTATGACTCGCATATGGACACTCAACATTTAACATCTCATTCCAAAATCATGGGTATTAATATGGAGTTGTCCCCTCTCCCTTTGTTGCTATAATAGCCCACTCGCGGGAAGGATTTACTTAGATGTTGGGAACATTGCTATGAGACTTATTCAGCCACAAGTATATTAGAGGCTGGCACTGATGTTGGGCGTATTAGGGCCTGGCTCTGCAGTGGGATTCCAAATCAAGGTGTTAAGGGAAGGAGGTAGGTTTACTGCCATAGTAATTTTCCACACTGTATCCACAAAACCACTCTGCAAGGACCTCGGCTTTCAGGCATGGGGCATTGTATGCTGAAACAGAAAGGGTTTTCCCAAACTGCCGGGAAGCACAGAATTGTCTAGGAATGTTGTATACAGAAGGCAGATTTAGTTTCACTGAAACCAAGGGGGCTGGCTGAACCATGAAAAAACAGCCCCACCATTATTCTCCTCCACCAAACTTTTTACAGTTGGCAGTACTATGCATTGGGGCAGGTAGTTGCCTCTCTGTGTATCCGGCAATTCCAGATTTGTCTGTAAACTGCCAGATGGGTGACGTGCCATGATTCATCACTTCCAGAGAACTGTCACTCGCTTCCAGAGTCCATGGGGGAGCGAGACCACTCCAGCCGACTCTTGCATGCACAGTGATTAGCCCCCACGCGTGCGGCTGCCCGTACGGAAACCTTATTTCATGAAGCTCCTGACCAACAGCTACGTGCTGACGCCAGGCCCAGAGGCAGCCGGAACTTAGGGAGTGCTGCAACCGAGGACTGATGATTTTACCACGTCCGCATCTGAGCTTCCAGGCCTCCACCACCACAGCCGGGAGTATGAGTGTTCCAGACGCTTCCACTTCGCGCTGGGAGCCGTTGAGTTGTTCTTCTAGATCGCTTCTACTTCTACAGCTGAGCTTTCAAGAGCAGTTGAGACGTTTCACTCATAATAATAGCACTTACAGTTGACCGGGCAATCCCTAGCAGGGGTAGAAATGTGGGACACAAATTGATTTCAGTTAAGGTGGCACTTTTTCCATAGGAGCTACCGCTGAAAACACTGTTTCAGTATGGCTATTCTTTACTGCCAATGTTTGCTCCAGGAGATTGCATGGCCGTGTGCTCTATTTTATACAATTTGCCAGCAACAGGTAAGCTGAAAACAGCTTCTAATCCCACTAATTAGCAAAACCACACACTTGTGGGTGCACACAATACAAAGAAAAGATGAACCTTTTCAAATGACTTCTACAATTGGGTAAATAAAAATGTAATCTGACTTACTCAAGTCACAAACAACAGACAAACACAGGTGTGCTGAAATTATTAACATATAAAATTAATATTGTATTCATTGTCTATATTGAATACATAATTTAAACATTCACAGTGTAGCTGGTGCTGACAGTGAACCCCCAGGCTAATGTACTTCCAAGCTACCTGACTCAGGTGTCAGCCAAACTGAGACAAGATTGAAGATGCTATTAGCTGCCTCTGCCCTACAAAAAAAAAAAAAAAAAAAAAACACTCACAAAATGTGAGTTTGCTATTCAAGCAAGAAGCATTGGCTGATGTGAACCATGCCTCTAACAAAATAGATCCTTGAAGACTAAGGTTAAGAAATTGCTGATCAGCAAAGCAGGAAAAGTACAGCAAAAGTATCTTCCTAAAAGCCTTGATGTTCAATAGTCACGTGCACAAATGGTTGTGTAATTAAGTTCAGGACTGCTGCTTCTCTCCCCGCTATGGACCGTCCAAAGATGACTGAAGACATGGTAACTGTTATGTTAAGAAGAACTTGGTGTTTTCGCTAAAGACTTACAGACATCTCTCTGAACATGCTAACATCTTCTGTTGACGAAGCTCCAATATAATGTGAAACACTAAACAAGAATGGTGTTCATGGGTGAGAACAACACGGTGAAGGGCTTACTATGTCCCAAAAACATTGCTGCACGTTTCAAGTTCATGGAAGAGTAACGGATGTTCACAGCGCGTATTGGCTAAATATTTCAGTGACAGATGAAACTGTTGAGTTGTTTAGTACACACAACACTATGTGGGGTGGAGGAAAATGCCCAGCACACCAACATCATCAAAAACCTCATCCAACTGTAAAAGTATGGTGAGTGGGAGGTTGGCCATGACAGCTGCTTCTTGCTGCCTCCAGGGCCTTGGACAGCTTGCTATCATCGAGGGAAATGAATTCTGCTGTTGATGGGGAAGACATTCTGTAGAATGTATTATCTGTCCACCAGCTTGAAGCCCTCAACAGAAGTTATGGGACAACATGACAACGCCCAAAATACAGAAGCAAATCAACAGAATGGTTTCAACAAAGAGGACACGCCTGGAGGGCTCCAGTCAGAGTCCTGACCTCCCAGCCCAGTCAGGTCCTGACCTCCTGGCCCAGTCAGAGTCCTGGACTCCTCCTGGCCCAGTCAGAGTCCTGACCTCCTGGCCTGAACAGAGTCTGACCTCCTGCCCAGTCAGAGTCTGACCTCCCGGCCCAGTCAGAGTCCTGACCTCCCGCCCAGTCAGAGTCCTGACCTCCTGGCCCCAGCCAGAGTCCTGACCCCTTCCTGCCTCAGTCAGAGTCTAGACTCTCCTTGGCCCAGTCAGAGTCCTACCCTCTGGCCCATGAGTCCTCACTTCCTGGCCCAGTAGAGTCTCACCTCCTGCCCAGCCAGAGTCCCGACTTCTGGCTCAGTCAGAGCCCTGACCTCCTGGCCCAGCCAGAGTCCTGACCTCCTGGCCCAGTCAGGAACTGACCTCCGGCCCAGTCAGAGTCCTGACCTCCCTGGGCTCTGTCAGAGTCCCTGACTTTCCTGGCCTGGGGGCCAGAGTCCTGACTCCCCCTGGCTCCAGCCAGAAATCCTGACTCCTCCTGGCCCAGTCAGAGTCTGACTTCAACCAGCTGAGATCTGACCTCCTGGCCCAGTCAGAGTCCTGACCTTCCTGGGCCTGGGGGCCAGAGTCCTGACTCAACTAATTCATTGGAGATGCTGGCACACCTAAGAGCTGGGTACACCAGACATCCCAAGAATAATAAGGGACCCGAAACAGTTTTTGTAAAAGAGGAATGGTCTGTGTACTCCCTTCCTGGACTGCCAGTACTGGTCTGACCTATAACCATAGAAACAAGTTGAGCATGGGCGCTGCAGTGTGGCCAAATTAGTTATTAACCAAGGGGTTACATACTTTTCCTACCTTGGCATTTGGGAGAATAATATAATGTGTCTACAAAGACATGAAAACATATGATTTTTTTTGTGTGCTATTAGTTTGGGCTAATAATTGTGTTAATCTATTGCTGTGACTTAGATGAAGACTAGATCAAATTTGTAAATTTAACTATGCAGAAATCCAGGTGAATTCCAAGGGTCTACATACTTGTTTTGCCAAATTCTGTATTTCCGCCAACAAGGTGTGTGTGAACAGTTTAGGTAGCATGGGTTGTGAGGGCTTGAGCCATTGCGATTTAAGGTGCTGATAAATACACATTCACCAGGACCTTGCCACCTAGGACCTTTGTGGAGAGGGGGAGGAGGAGGGAGAAGAGCACTTGGTTTAGAGAAATGATATCTGCTTTGTTATTACTGTACTTTTCCATTCATCGCCTCTGTCTTTCCCACTCTCCACTGTCTCCTCCCAGGTGTTGACCACAACAGACCTAGACTGAACTCAGCCAGAACTTCACCATCAGTTGGATCTAACAGGTTTTTCTCAAAAAATGGGGAATTCTGACCTTGGGAATGTCTAGGGTTTTCTTCTTCTGACGGTCCCGCTTGCTTTACTTCCTATATGTGACTCCAACGCACCATTCTATAGTGTACTACCAGGTCAACAAAGACTTGAGCTCCTGGTGCATTTATATGGGTAGATGGATTGTGGTTGCTAACATAAGCAAGGTTTGAAATATGATATATGCTTCTGGGGCTTTTGCAGTAAATACAGCCCACAAACACTGTAATCCTCCCGTCTGCTAAAATGTATAAAATAAGAATCAAATAGACTTATTCCTCATATAGTGTACTTACTTCCCCAGTCATAACAGCAGAGTCAGACAGTAACCATCTCAGCCAATAGTAGAGCCAGACAGTAAAAATCATCTCAGTCAACAGCAGAGCCAAGACAGTGTAACCATCCCAGTCAACAGTAGAGCAGACAGTGGTAACTATCCTGGTCAACAGTACAGCCATAGACAGTGTAAATTATCCAGTAATAGTACAGCTGCACAGTGTAATCACTCCAGTAATAGTACAGCCAGACAGTGTAACCAACCCAGTCAACAGTGAGCCAGACAGTGTAATCATCCCAGTCAACAGTACAGCCAGACAGTGTAACCATCTCAGTCAACAGTACAGCTAGACAGTGTGAATTCATCCTGTGCAGTAATAGGCATAGAGATAGTAAAATTCACTCTGAAATAACAGGCATAGACAGTGTAACCAACTCCAGTCAACAGTACAGCCAGACAGTGTAATTCATCCTAACAACAGTACAGCTAAAAGGGTGTAACCATCCCAGTCAACAGTACAGCTTGCAGACAGGTGTAACTATCCCAGTCAAACAGTACAGCAGACAGTAACCATCCTAGGCCAACAGTGAGCCAGACAGGTGTAACCATCCTGTGTCAACAGTACAGCTTTTGTGACAGTGTAAATTCCAGCCCAGGTAATAGCATGTTTGGTGACAGGTGGACCATCCCAGCCTGGTTTCAGTACAGCTCAGACAGTGACCCATCCTAGTCACAGTACAGCCAGACAGTGCACCATCCCAGTCAACAGTACAGCCAGACAGTGTAAATTCAACCTAGCCAACAGTACAGTAGCCACAGACAGTTAAACCAGTCAGTCAACAGTACAGCCAGACAGTGCAATCCAACCCAGTCAATATGGGACAGGCCGATAGTGTGAACTAAACTAGTTAACAGTAGCAGCCAGATACAGTGTAACCATCTGTCAACAGTATATGCCAGACAGTGTGTAAATCTATTCCAATAGTATAGCCAGACATACACACAACTAAGCACACAATAACCCATAATGACAAAGCAAAACAGGTTTTATAAATTCTGAAAAAGTTAGATTATGATTTAATTTTTAATTTTAAATCAGACCTTTACTCAGTATTTTGTTGAAGCACCTTAAGTGTTTACCAGCCCCGAGTCTTGGCATGATGCTGCTTGGCACACCCAGAGCAGAGTTTTCATTCTTCTGCAGATCCTCTCAAGCTCCTGGGTCAGGTTGGATGGGGGAGCATTATGCATGCGCTATTTATGTGTCTCTCCAGAGATGTTGATCGGCTTCAAGTCCGGCTTGGCTGCCACCAAGGACATTCAGGAGATTCTGTCCTGCCACTCCCGCTGTCTTGCTGTGTGCTTAGGGGGTATGACCTCTGTTGGAAGGTGAACTCTTCACCCCAGTTGGAGGTCTGAGCGCCTGGGAGCAGATTTTCACCAGCTCTTCTGTGACTTTGCTCTTATCCATTGCTATCCCGACCAGTCTCCCAAAAGTCCCTGCGCTGAAAACATACCCACAGCATGATGCCACCACCTCATGCAGGGATGGTGGCCAGGTTTCTTCAGATGCGACGCTAAGTATTCTGTGGCTAAAAGAGTTCAATATTGTTTCGACTCAGACCAGAGAATCTGTTTTCCATGTCTGAGAGTCTTTAAGTGCCTTTTGCAAACCTGCCGGCCATCATGCGCCTTTACTGAGGAGTGGTCATCTGGCTACTACTATAAAGGTCTGACCAGGCGTGCTGTGGAGATGGTTGCTTTCTGGAAGGTTTTCATCTCCACAGAGGAATCCCAGAGCCTCTGTCAGAGTGACACAACTGGGTCACCTCCCCGACCAGTCTTCTCTCTTGGCTGCTGTTTGCCTATGCCAGGCTCTAGGACAGCCCAGTGTTGAGACTTTCCATTTAAGAATGTGATGGAGGCACTGTGTCTCCTTGGAGGACCTTCAATGCAGCAGAAATTTTTGGCACCCTTCCCAGATCTGGTGCCTTCCCCACACATTCTGTCTCCGGGAGCCTCACAGACAATTCCTTCACCTCGTGGATGGCTTTGCTCTGACATTCACTGTCAACTGTGGGACTCATATAGACAGGTGTGCCTAAATCATGTCCAATCAATTGAACTTGCACTACAGGTGGACTCTAATCAAGTTGTAGAAACATCTCAAGGAAGACTAATGGAACAGGATGCACCTGAGCCTCACCTGAGCCCAGCAAGCGGTCTGAATACTTGCAAAATAAGGAAATTCTGTTTTAATTTGAATACATTTGCAACAATTCTAAAAACCTGTTTTCACTTTGTCATTATGGGGTAGCTGTAGATTGCTGAGGATTTTAACGATATTTAATCCACTTCAGAATAAGGCTGTAACATAACAAAATGTGGAAAGTCGTATGGGTCTGAATACTTCTCAGCACCGTATATGCCAGCCCTACTAATTATAAGAATGCCCTATTATATTTCAAAGTAGAATCATATCTACAGTCATACTTGTAATGCTGAAGGCCGTATGTTCTCTTCTGCTTTATCATGGTTTGTTAACGATGTGCGAATTTCAGTCAAGTATAATACAGTATTATACAGTACACAGTAATACAGTTCACATGCAAAAGATTAGCCTACTGGAGCTAGTTTCATTTATTACCCAAGAGGAGCATATAGCTAGCTATATCAGGCTTATATAGCTAGTTGCTATCTGTGGGCTTTATATAGTAGCTACATTCGTGGGCTTTATATAGTAGCTACATCGCAGGGATTGATATAGTAGTGATCTGTGGGTTTGATATAATAGCACATGGGGGTTTTGGTGTTGTGTGCAGAGCCATCATATATGGCTGGGATAATGCCTAATTCACGGGGCTTTTGGGGCTTGGGTTTCACAAATGTTCTTAATGTAGGCTCATAAAAATGTGTTTAATGTATGGCTCATCAGGCCTGGTGGTAGTATATCAGTCTTGAATTTTGGATCAAAGCTTAATCAAATCCAGAGCATAGGCCTATTTATATGCTTTCTATGATGCTTTTGGAATGAGCTGCCCGGTTTGGGGAGGAATACGGTTGGCCGAGTGAAAGGATTTATTCTGAATGAAGATTTGTAAAATACCAAAAAGATCTATTATTTTTGAAAGGCTTTCCCGTGTATTTCCACTGGGTTAGCGGTAAAATATTATGTGTAGTTTGGCACTGGTCATTACTACAGCAGTTATAGAGACAAATTTTTACCTATTAAGCCTTTACTTCAGAGGAAAGGTGAAGATGTGCACAAAATGAGAGTCACTTTTCTTTCCTTCAGAACAAGACTAGAATACTATGCAATTAGAATGGATATAGTGTGTTTGGGGAGTTTTATGATAATAATCATGACAGCTGTTATTGATCCTGATATATGTATGGCTATTGTTGTTGACAAGCTTGTTTGCACTGAATCAGACATATTGAAGGTACAGAGAAGTGCCTTACGAATGATCAAACTGTCTCTTCTAGAACAGCCTGTTTTAACTCTGTTCAATCATTTTTGTTTCAGAACAACTTATAGAACAGCTCTGTCTCCAACTCCTGTCTCTAGAATTCTAGTTTCATAACACTGAGAACAGCTCTGTTATAACTCCTGTTCTAGAATTTAGTTTCATAACACTTCAGAACAGTTTGCTCCCAACCCTGTTCCAGAACTCCTAGTTTCAGAACACTCTAGAACAGTGGTTTAACCCGTTCTAGAATTCTAGTTTCAGAACACTTCAGAACAGTGTTTAACTCCGTTTAGAATTCCTAGTTTCAGAACAATTCTTAGAACAGCTCTGTTCTAACCGTTCTAGAATTCTGTTTTAGAACACCTCTAGAACAGCCGCCACATTGTTCTAACCCTGTTCTAGAATTCCTGATTAGTTGGTTTGGGAACTGCCACTGTGATGCTAAAACGCTATCTCATCTCTAAAACACTGAATAATGATATTAATGTACAAGGTTTTTTTGAAGTATTATCGCTTTTAGACATACAATTGCTTTTATAAATAATGAATGAGCATGTATTGTAGTTTTTATATTTTAAGTATTATAATGCAATTGCTTAAGCTTTGGAATTGATTGGTTAAATGTTCTGACAAATAGACTTTTTTCATATTTTATTCTAATTTTAGATTGAAGTGTTAAATGAAGACAATGGGAAGAAGATCGATTTTCATATTTAAAGGTATTTCTCCCGCCCGTGCTGGTAGTCTCCGCTTTAGGGGTGCATTATTGGCATGAATATTACAACTACAGGAAACTCCTAATGACTGCTTTCTTATTCTGTATGTCACTTAACCAAACTGCTCATTTGGATTTCCATGTGTGTTGTTGAATGTATCATGCCTATTTCCAAATGATGACCTTGATTAAATATGAACTTCGGACTCCCATGTGTTCGTTTAGATCTGTTTCAATGATAGATTTGGATGGGAGGAATGATATGACCTTTTCTCCATGACATGGGATCTAATGGATTTCATCCGGGTATTATTAATGTTTACGGGACCAGAACCTGCACCTCATTGGCCTTTGGGAAGGGATCACTGTCACTACCTTCCTCAAACTAAGAAGCATGAACTGGCAGAGGAGGTTCAGGTCTTGATGATTAAAGTAAATAAATAAAAAGGTTCTACTTTGAACAATAAATATGTTTGCGGTTTAATTAATGTCCTCCAAGAGTGTGTGGGTAGGGGAGGTCAGCTTTAATATTGCGATGGTGGGTTTACGAATGTAATTGTCTGCACACTCAACTCATATATTCTTTTGCAAATAATATATTTTTATATGACATTGAACAAAAATATAAATATGCAATGATTTCAATAATTTTTTCTGAGTTACAGTTATATATTGAAATCAGCACTGAAATATATTCATTAGGCTCCTAAGTTATGGATTTCACATGACTGGGCAGGGGTGCAGCCATGGGTGGGCCTGGGAGGGCTTAGGCCCACCCACCTAGGAATGAGTTTTTCCACACAAAAAGGGCTTCATTACAGACAGAACACTTCCCACCAGCTGTCTCAGATGATCTCAGAGGTAAAGAAGCCGATGTTGACGTTGGAGGCGCCGCGTAGCACAACAAACGCAACTTCTGGCAACAGTTATTTATTTTTTTTTTTTATGCTATTTAGCAGCACACTTTTATCTGTAGTTTACTTACAGTATGTGGCGATATTTTTACGTATGGGTGGTCCGGATCAACCCACTACCCTGGCGTTAAGCGCCATGCCTACTACCTGAGCTACAGAGGACCACACATTTCCGAGCCCACTCTTTTAAGCACAATGATCCACATGTGTTATTTCATAGTTTTGATGTCTTCTACTATTATTCTACATTGTAGCACAGTAAAAAGTTCTTTTTATATGGGAAACTCCTCCTAACCTCCAATTTCTAATTGAGTAATTAATGGACAACAATACTTAGATCTCTACTTCTCCAGTTTAGGCAAACTATACATTTTACAGACACAGCATGTTTCATATTAGTTATCGTTTTGGTTTGGCTTTGTGCTACCTCCAGCTTACCACCAACCCCTCCCATCTATCTCCCGAAGACATCAGTTTGGATTTAATCACTTCATATATTTTCCCACTAAAAGGGGGGGATAGTGCTAAAGTTTGAACCTTTCTTGTCCCCTCCAGGAGCCGACCTACTCACCCCTTTCACATCGCCTTTGGTTGCAAGCTTGTCCGCATGAGCCGCATGCACCGGCATATGTCACCAGAGGGCGCTATGTTGTCACACCAACCCTTACTGTTCTACACAGTTTGGTGTGTCTTCCCACCAACGGGTAGGTGGCGAGCGGAGGGTTGATGCTACATCTGTCGGTCTGTCTAAAAAGGTTTTTGAACTAAGAGGTTAACAGGCCTGGCTGAGTAACCTTTAGAGCATCGTTTTCTGTTATTCTGAATGCTGCTGTTCACAGCTCTACTAAAAACACACTGGCTCATAGTTAATCATCTCTCATACAGCACATTACAGAGTGAGAGAGAAGAGAGACAGGGAGAGTGAGAGAGCACAAGGAGAGGGGGAGAGAGAGGAGGGAAAGGGAAGTGAGAAGGAGAGAGAGAGGCAGGGAGAGGGGAGGGAGAGGGCTAAACAACAACTGGGTGCTTACCTTAAGTCCTGCTGGGTGTAACCCTTTTATTCAGTGTAATCCCCCGTGTTAGCCTGTCTCAGTGTAACCTCTGCAGCCAGCCTGTCTCTGTGCAACCCCTCCTGTGTTGGGCGTTTCCTTGCGTAACCTCTGCAGTTGGGCCTGTCTCAGTAACCCTCTCCCTGTGTTGGGCCTGTCCATGTGTAACTCCCTGTGTTGGGGCCTGTCCGCTGTGCAACCTTCTGCAAAGGGGCCTGGCTGTTGTAACCCCCGTGTTACCTGTCTCAAAAATCCCTCCGTGCTTGGGGCCTGTCTCAGGTAGGCCTCGTGTTGGGCCTTCCGTCCAGGCCCCGTGTTGGCTCTGTCCGCTGTAATCTCCTGGTGCTGGCCTGTCCCTGTGTAACCTCCTGTGTTGGCCTGTCTCTTTGTATAACCTCTGTGCGTTGGGCCTGTCTCTGTGCACCTCCCGTGCTGGGCCTGTCTCTGTGTAACTCCCCTGGGTGCTGGGCCCGTCCTCGTGCAACCCCCCTGTGTTGGGCCTGTCCATTGTGTAACCCTGTTTTGGGCTTGTCCATTGTACCTCTGTGTTCTTCTCTCTCTCTTGTCATAGTTCTATCAGGGTGCTCATACCTTTTCTTTCTCCTCTCCTCTGTCATGCAGTCCTCACCAGGGGTGCCTGCCATTCTTCTTTCCTTCCTCTCTCTGTCATGTGTCTCATGGCAGTGCCCTGCCATCTCTTCTCCTCCCCTCTCCTCTGTCATATGTAGTTCTCACTGTGCCTTGCCATTCCTTCTCTTCCTCTGTCATGGAAGTCTCACTAGGTGTCTCGCTATCTTCTTTCTCCTCTCCTTCTGCCATGCAGTCTCATCAGTGTCCTGCTATCGCCTTCCTCTCCCTCCCTCCTCTCTCGCTCCCTTTCCTCGCCCCTTCCTCTCTCTCCTCTCGCTTCTCCCCGCTTTCTGCCTCTTCTCTACTTTCCCCTCTCCTTCTCTCTCCCGCCGCCCTCTTCCCTAATTTCTTTTACCGACTGCTTGATGGATCTTGGCCAGGTCGCAGTTGGGTAAAATGAGAACTTGTTCTCAACTGGTTTACTCAATAAATAAATAAATAAATAAATCCCACCACTCCGGGGCTACACTTAATCCAGAGAGAGGAGAAGAGAGCTAGACAGAAGGAGAGAGAGAGAAAGAGAAAATAATGGTGAAAACAAAAAGGTCAGTTGCTAGACCACAAATTACAAATTCATCTAGACACGTGTTTCAGAGCATACAAAAATCATAATAGGCCTAAACATCAGCGCTCACAGGCACCTTCACAGCTGTGGAACGATCTGAGCGACAAGGCAAGAAGGGCCTTCAAGCCATCAAAGGAAACACAAAATTCACATACCACCAGGATCTGCCAAAATACTTAGAATTCAGTTAGAACCCATACTCTCATGGTTGTGGGGAGAGGTCTGGGGTCCACCACCAACTAAGAATTCCACAATGGGACAAACAAATTGAGACTTGTATGCAGAATTCTGCAAAAATATCTCAGTGTGCACAACGAAAAACACTAAGTAACACATACAGAGTAATTGGTGAAAAGAGTGGGTTAAATTCTACAACCACCTAAAAGGCATTCACAAACCTTTCATAACAGCCATCACCTACAGAGATGAACTAGAGATCTCAAGTGTTGGTCCTGGGGCTTTGCTCACAAACAGATCCCACAGAGCTCCCAGGACAGCAAACACAATTAGACCCAAACAAAATCTCTATGAGAAACAAAAAGAGAATTACGACATATTGAAAGAATTAACAAAAAAATGGAGCGAACTAGAATGGCATTGTGGCACCAAACAGATAGTACACAGTGGCAGAATTGCTCTGACTACTGTGACTGGACTCCAAAGTTTTGACTGCGTACAGACTCCAGTGAGCACAGCCTACATTGAGAGAGGCCGACAGTAGGCAGAGACCTTGTCTCTCAAGAGAAGACATGGGCTATGTGCACACTGCCCACAAAACGAGGAAACTGAGCTGCACTTCCTAACCTCCTGCCAAATGTATGGACCATAGAGATATATATTTCAGACACACAGACCTCCACAAAGAATTAAAAAACAATCATATTTGATAAACTCCATATCTACTGGGTGTAGAACACCACAGTGTGCCATCAGCAGCTGGCAAATATTTGTGACCTGTTACACAAGAAAAGGCAACCAGTGAAGAACAAATACATTGTAAATACAACCCATATTTCTGTTTATTTATTTTCCTTTTTTATATTTATGATTTGCAATATTGTTAAACAATGTATAGCTAGACATAATATGACATTTGAAATGTATTTTATTCCTTTTGGAACTTTTAGAATATGTTTGTTTGTTTACTTCACTTCGCTTTGGCAACGAGAAGATGTTTCCATGCAAATAAAGCCTGAATTGAATTATGAGAGAGAGAGAGAGAGAAAGGCAGAATGGAATTTTAAAAAGAATTATGTTATTTCCCTGACAATACTGCTTTCTTAGCATTTATGCTGTGATTTGGCACTGAGTAAATATGAGTAGTAGTGAATCTCATTTTGTAGTGTATCTTTACATACAGATGTTTTCTCAATTCAACTGAAAGGGCTTTTATTGGCATGTGAAAGTATATGTTTAATTTCCAAAGCAAGGGAAAGTAGATATGAATAAAGTGGGAAAATAAAACAAGAAAATGAACAGTAAACATTAGTACAAAAGTAAAGGAATAGAGACATTTCCAAATGTCATATATTGTAGTATATGGTGTTGTAAATGTAGCAAGAGTGCAAATAGTTGAAGATAAAACTTTCACACACACACTCACTTTCTCAACGACTCTCAAATCATGTGCACACTCTTTTGTCTCTCTTTTTTCTTGAGCAAACATGTCTGCTCTAGTGATATTTCCTAGTGTCCCTTGTGCAAAAACACATGCCGTTTAGTGATATTCCAGTATCTTCTCCAATAATCTGTAAATTATCTTTCAAAAGAGAAAAAAGTTTGCCCCCGTTATCGCAGTAGTAGATATAGGGTAGATTATGATAAATTAGCTGACAGAAGTTCTATTGGCTTGGGCAAACACACACACACACACACACACAAAACAGGTGAAGGGCCAACTGCTTTCAGATGAGAATCCGAAAGGGAATTATAAAGTAAAGGAGAGAAAGGAAAGAGAAAGGGAAGAGGAGGAGAGCTAGATGGAAAGAGGTGGTGGTTGTGTTGTTTAGAGAGCCAAATGTAGATGGATTATGGTCGCTGACTAAAAGCATTCCCTGTCTGGATTTTGGGATTGGGAGGAGAAGGGGGAGGGTCTAGTGTGTGTGTGGGGGGGGGAGTGTGTGTGAGGGTAGGGATAGACTGTGTAGTAGTTTTTGTGGGATGGTTGATGTTGATATTTTTCCTGTGTGTGTGTGTGGACACTGCCGTGCTCTAACAGGAACCCTGGACTCTGTTTATTCTTCAGTCTGTTGCTCTGTCTAAGGATAGAGGTTAGACAGAGAGAATGCACTAGAACATAGCTACTCCCGTTTCACAGCCAGAGGTTAGACAGAGAGAATGCACTAGAACATAGCTACTCCTTCGTTTAAGGCAGAGGTTAGACAGCAGATAACAGAATGGTAGCATTTAGGGCAGAGGTTAGGTTAGGAGTATTGTATTGAAGTCCAAGGAAGTGATTAAGAGATTAACATGTGATTATTAAAATTGGGGCAAACCACGAAAAACAAATACAAATAGATATGAAGTTTTTGTGACACTGGGACAGAACATGGAATAAAAAACCTACAACCTCAAGGCGAGAAAACACAGTTTAAATATGGCTCTAATCAGAGATGAACGAGCCGACAGCTGAACTAGTACACTGATTGGGAGTCAGCGAACAACCAAGACAACACACCTAAAGACAACTAACCAAAACACAACAAAACGAACACACCTTGGCTCAACATATAAAGTCCTGAGCCAGAGCGTGACAGTACCTTCTTTTAAAGGCGTGGATTGCTGACCGCTCACAAAACCCTAAACAGGGAGGAGGGCTGGGTGGGTGTTGCTCCTGAGGCGCTGCCCGGCTTGACCACACCCCAATCCAGAAGGCTCCCGGTCGATCCGACCCAGCTGGTAGGATCTGGACTGGACGACGCCGCACCTGGCTGGGAGGAGGAGAGACCTGGCTGGAATAAAGATGGGGAGGAAAAGGACGACTCGGTTTAGAGAGCAGGAATGGGGATGAGGGGGCACCCTTGGCTTGGGAAAGCGAGTGATAGGGACGAGCTGAACCAGGCTGGCGAAGACCCCTGGCTTGGTGGAGCAGCAGGAACGGCTGGACCAGGCGGCACGACGCACCCCGTAGCTTGGCAGGCGTGAGCAGGGACAGGCAGGATGGAGCTGACGAACACCAGGTTGGGTGCGTAGAGCAGGGACAGGTCAATGGTTGGGTGGAACCCGAGGCGTGGCGTGGAGCAGGGAGCAGGCGGGGGCTGGACACGCACCCGAGGCTTGGTGGCGAGAGTAAGGGAAGCGGGTTGGTGGCGACACCCCGTAGGCTGGTGGGGAGAGCAGGGAAGGCGGGTGGTGGCGACGCACCCGCAGGCTTGGTGCGGGTGAGCAGGGACAGGGCTGGCTGGCGACGCACCTTCGTAGGCTTGGCGCGGACAGGGACAGGCCGGGCAGGGAGGTGACGCACAACCTGAGACTTGGTGCGCGGAGCAGGAACAGGCCGGGCAGGGAGGTCGACGCACACCGTAGACTTGGTGCGAAAAACAGGCCGGGAGGGCTGTGACGCACACCGTGAGACTTGATGCGTAGAGCAGGAACAGGCGGACAGTGCGACGCACAATCGTGAGACTTGCGCGGAGAGCAGGAACAGGCCGGGCAGGGCTGCCTGACGCAGGACTTGATGAGTGAGCAGGAACAGGCCGGGCAGGCGCAGCCACGCACACCGTAGACTTGGTGCGCAGAGCAGGAACAGGCGGGCAGGGGTGGAGCACACCGAGATGTGGAAGAAACAGGGGATGTGAGATACGTAGACTTCAGGGGAGAGCAGGAAAACGGATCGCATTGGGAACACACACTACTGGCTTTAAAGATAGGAACCCGGAATGATGGAACACACATACGTAAAATCCCCGTCACGCTCCCGTAATCCGGTAGCCTTTCATCCTGTGGCAGCCTCTGCATGCCCAGCGCTCGCAGTGCCCCCCCCAAAAAAAAACTGGGTTCCCTTCGATGAGGTTGTTGAGGGCCCTCCGGCTCTCCACTGCTCATACTCCATGGCCGGGCGCATCCATCCCGCCAGGATTTTTTCAAGTCCAGGACCCTTTATCGTCTAAAATCACCTCCCATGTCATACGGGGACACACTGCTTGGTCTGGTACGGTGGGTTTTTCTTCTGTCACGAACGTCTAATGAAGGGACTAAGCGTGCAGCGTGTTTGAGGAAAGGATTTATTAAATTAAAGCAACCACGAAAACAACAAAACAAAGGATATCAGGAAGTCCTTGTAGAACTGGACAGAACATGGAACAAAACCCACAACCCCAAAGTGAAACACACAGTTTAGCTATGGTAATCAGAGATAACGGAAAGTATGAACTGTAACTACGATTGGGGAGTAATCAACAAAAGAAAATAAAAAGAAAAAAACCAAACACAACAAATCTTAAATAATGGACCAAGAGGTGACAAGAATGCATTTAGAACATAGCTTATCTTTCCTTTTAATACATAATGTCTGCTAAGCTGAGAAATGCTTTTCACTTACAAGCCCCTAACCAAAATGCAGTTTTAAGAAACAAAGTGGAGAAAAAAAAAAATAGGAAGAAAAATAATAAATAATTAAAGAGCAGCAGTAAATAAAATAACAGTAGGGAGTGATATACAGGGGGAAAAAAATAAGGGGGACGGTTAGTCCAGGTAATTGGAGTAATATGTCAGTCTGGAGTAAACACTGTCCTGCCAAGCCTGTTGAAGTGGCAACACCGTTTGACCATCACACAGTAGGGAGGCTTTTATCATGGATGGATGTTTAATCTGGTGTACATGCTCTTGCATTTATGCATGTTCAATCTGTGCTTCCTGTGATAACAGTTCAAAGGTCCTCCCTTCACTCGTATGGAAAAGATGTAACCACAGATAGATAGCCCACTCCTAACCTGAAACATAGATATAACTCACGACAGATCTAGGATCAGCTTAATCTTTCCCTACACCTAACCTGAAACATGAATATTAACCTAACCACAGAGAAGGATAGATGATTCCCCACCTAACCTGAACAATAATGGGACAAAATTAAACGATTTAGATCAGTGTCTAGTAATAGTATGTAGTAGTTCCTCCTACATTTACCTGGAAACAGGTTTAATAGGTAGTGGGAAGGTGTAGGTAATCTTGGAGTGGGAAAACACACACACACACACACACACACAATCACACAACAAAACAACCACATACACACACTAACTCAACTTACATAACTCACATACACTCACACTTACACACACACACTCTCACACACACACACACTTCACACTCACTCACTCAACACTCACACACACACACACACTCACACACACATTATTACACACACACACACACTCACACACACACACTTCTTATCACTTACACATCACACACACAACCACTTCACACACTCACACACACACACACATAAACTCTAGGAAGACAGGACAGTAGGTTCAGGAAGAGTAGACCGGGACCACTCTGGTGTTTTAACTGTCTCCGAGCAGGATTCTACGGAGTCCGATTGTGTGTGTTCCCAAAAAATGCAGCAGCACATAAGTATAGAGAGCTACGCAAACGAACCTCGCTGTAGATCCGTTGCGTAGACTGTGTTAAGTATAAAGTACGCCTCTACTGTGAGTCAGCTGTTATCTGTTGTCCTTTGAAGGAGGCCAAGATGAGACACAGCTACTGGCCCTTCAAAGGAAAAAAGTCAGAGGGTTTGATGTCAGCTAAAGTACCGATATTTGGTTGTTTGGGCAAATAAAATCATACTGTAATTGTAAATTCATGAATAGAGTAATGCTTTCTTTTTCTCCCCTGAAAAATTCATTTCAGGTGTAAATCAGTTGATTTTAATCACCGCAAAAAGAACCACTATGACAACTGTAATTGATATTTGCCTTGTTCTTTGCAACAAAATCATACTATAATTAAATTATGAATAGAGCTAGTTTTCTTTCTCCTCTTTTCTATCCTGCGAAAGGAACCTCAGACCAATGACAAGATCAATGGGTGTAATGATATAAGAAACCGATATGAAAACGCCCTTAATTGTGGTCTGCGATTACACCCTTTTTCTGAAAGTACCCATTGACCGCCCACACTAGTCACGACCGAAACTCTTTTTCAGGTGTAAATTAGTTTGATTTGATTGCCAAACAGAACCAATGATGTATATAAACCCTAGATTGTTGATGCTATGTATTGGCATTGAGAGGCTTTGAGACACCCCGGCCATATTGGCTTCTCCCCAGTAGGGAGGAGGTTGGCATAGAATTCGCGGAATTCTACAATTTAATCAAATGTTTAAGGACAAAAATTAATGTATTTAAAGTATGTATAGTGTAGTGGGGACAGTAACATTAGTAATCTCCCCTTAAAACTATAATTATGTTTAGGTACATAATAGTAAAGTATGACATATGGTGTCTGTAATATAATAAATGTGGGTTAACGAATGTAGACATTAATTAATGCATTTATAGTTAAAATATGTTTTAAACGGTGGGGAGTGCAAGAGGAATGGTAACACAGGCCCCATCAGATCTAGTGTATATATAAATCGTGAACAGAATCAGTGGACGACTTTTTTTTAATTTTTTTTTATGTGTTTGCCCAGTCATTGTCAGAAGTTGATATTTTTTTTTTTTTTTTTTTTTTTTACGGAAGGCGGATTTCAGTCACTAGTCTATTTATTAAAGTTGGAAGAACTCAACTAATTGAGTTGTCTTCAGTTCATGAACTTGGTTCGCGTCTAATCGCTTGACCGCCGGGGTGTCGGGAGAGAACTAGGATGTCTGCGGTGAAAGCGCTGCAACAGTGGTGTAAGATCCAGGTCCAGGGCTACAGAGATGTCAATCACCAATATGAAACTCTTTTCAGGGACGGGATGGTTCTGCGCCCTCATTCACCGAAACAACGACCTCATGTAAGTAGAGGGCAGTATGATAGAACTACTTCGGAGAATTGCAAAAATTCAATTGGTTAAACTCGACAAAACGCAGTAACAAAGAAGGAGTTTGATTTTTGTTTAGTTGAATGGAGAACACGAACGTATTAACGCAGACAAAGTAGCCCTTGTATGAACACGAAAGTCTATTAGTTAAGTTTTTTAGTTGCCTGTAGGTAGTTCCCTGTAAGTATCAGTAGCCAAAACAACATGGGAATGAAAACCCCTACAGCTCTTGCCAACTCAACGTGGTAGTAAACATTTGTGCTTCCTTCCGATTTATAAACTAATCCCAAAATTAAAAACTGAATTTGACAAGATTTCCGACTATAACAATATCTGTATATCAGTCAAATTTCATCAGTGATCTAGCCTACTCTTTTCAAAAAATATTCTCTATAAAGACACCGCAAATTATAGGTTTACAGTAAACAGTTGATGACAGGGTAACAGTCTAAACATAACATGACTATTTGAGATAATCAGTAGCCTAGGCAGTCTACTGTTTGAAAGACAATGCGTCTTTTCCAAGCATGTTTCACTCAAAGGTGAACTCAGTCTAAAGTCCCCAAATATATATATATATTTAGAATTCAGTGGAAAACGTGTGTGTGACTGACACATGCCTTCCATTCTGAGAGAGTTGCATTTTTGATATTTAATAATAGCAAAGGGAAGCTGGTCATAAGATGGAGTGACATCATTGATGCCATCTTTATGATTGCTTCAAGCTCTAGTGAATACGTTTTTGAATGCTCCTGCAAAGGAGTGGTAAACGTGTGACTAGGTTGAGATCCAGGAATAATGGCAGGTAGCTTGTGTCAGTGGTGTGATTGATGTGTCATGTCATCCAACCTAATCTGTGCTTCTTCTCCTCCTCCTCAGTGACTTTGATTCCCTGATGAAGGAGAATGTTTATGACAACAACCACCTGGCAAGTTGCTGTTAACACACACACACACACACACACACATCAACTGTTTACTGTAAACCCATAATCTACTGTGTCTTTAAAGAAAGATTTGACAAAAGGCTAGGCTATCTCACTGATGAGACTGACTGATCTATAGATATACACGTGTGTGTGTGTGTGGGGGAAATTAGGCAGAGCATCCCAGCATCTAGAATACACTACAGAACTAATGTATTGAAAGGTCATGTCTATCCTGTGTGTGCTAGTGACCAGACTACACTACAGAACTATCTGTCTCTATCAGTGGTGGCCTTCTGTTTAACTGAGCTGCTGACCTTTAGGCCAGCCGAGTTCACCACTCCACACCATAGACTACTATAGATTATACAGCCAGCCGAGTCTCACCACTCCACACCGTAGACTACTATAGATTATACAGCCAGCCGAGTCTCACCACTCCACACCGTAGACTACTATAGATTATACAGCCAGCTGTCTCACTACTTCCACACCATAGACTACTATAGATTATACAGCCAGCTGAGTCTGCACCACACTGTAGACACTATAGATTATACAGCCAGCTGAGTCTCACTACTCCACACCGTAGACTATAGATTATACAGCCAGCTGTCTCACTACTCCACACCATAGACTACTATAGATTATACAGCCAGCTGAGTCTCGCTACTCCACACTGTAGACTACTATAGATTATACAGCCAGCCGAGTCTCACTACTCCACACGTAGACTACTATAGATTATACAGCCAGCGAGTCTCACTAGCCACACCGTAGACTACTATAGATTATACAGCCAGCTGAGTCTCACCACTCCACACCATAGACTACTATAGATTATACAGCCAGCGAGTCTCACCACTCACACCATATACCACTATAGATTATACAGCCAGCCGAGTCTCACCACTCCACACCGTAGACTACTATAGATTATACAGCCAGCCGAGTCTCACCACTCCACACCGTAGACTACTATGGATTATACAGCCAGCTGTCTCACTACTCCACACCATAGACTACTATAGATTATACAGCCAGCTGAGTCTCAGCTACTCCACACTGTAGACTACTATAGATTATACAGCAGCTGAGTCTCACTACTCAACACCGAGACTACTATAGATTATACAGCCAGCTGTCTCACTACTCCACACCATAGACTACTATAGATCTATACAGCCAGCTGAGTCTCGCTACTCCACACTGTAGACTATATAGATTATACAGCCAGCGAGTCTCACTACTCCACACCGTAGACTACTATAGATTATAAAGCCAGCTGAGTCTCACTACTCCACACCGTAGACTACTATAGATTATACAGCCAGTGAGTCTCACTACTCCACACCATAGACTACTATAGATTATAGCAGCCAGCTGAGTCTCACTACTCCACACCATAGACTACTATAGATTATACAGCCAGCTGAGTCTCACTACTCACACCGTAGACTACTATAGATTATACAGCCAGCCGAGTCTCACTACTCCACACCGTAGACTACTATAGATTATACAGTCAACTGACTGTCACTCCAGACCATACACTCCAGAAAACTGGCCTCCATTTTAGCACCAATTCATTAAATAGGGCCCTAGCTATAACACTCTAACACTTCTAGCACCATACTTGATATAGAACTACAGTAACATTCAGCCTCTGAATTATTCTGATGTAGAACTACAGTAACATTCTAGCCTCTGAATTGTTTGGATATAGAACTACAGTAACGTTCTAGCCTCTGAATTATTCTGATATAGAACTAAAGTAACATTCTAGCCTCTGAATTATTCTGATATAGAACTACAGTAACGTTCTAGCCTCTGAATTATTCTGATATAGAACTACAGTAACATTCTAGCCTCTGAATTATTCTGATATAGAACTACAGTAACGTTCTAGCTCTGAATTATTCTGATATAGAACTACAGTAACATTCTAGCCTCTGAATTATTCGATATAGAACTACAGTAACGTTTCTAGCCTCTGAATTATTCTGATATAGAACTACAGTAACGTTCTAGCCTCTGAATTATTCTGATATAGAACTACAGTAACATTCTAGCCTCTGAATTATTCTGATATAGAACTACAGTAACATTCTAGCCTCTGAATTATTCTGATATAGAACTACAGTAACATTCTAGCCTCTGAATTATTCTGATATAGAACTACAGTAACATTCTAGCCTCTGAATTATTCTGACATATAGTACCAGTCAAAAAGTTTGGACACACCTACTGATTCAGGGGTTTTTTCTTTATTTTTACTATTTTCTACATTGTAGAATAATAGTGAAGAAATCAAAACTATTAAATAACACACATGGAATCATGTAGTAACCAAAAAAGTGTTAATCAAATGAAAATATATTTGAGATTCTTCAAAGTAGCCACCCTTTGCCTTGATGACAGCGTTGTGCACTCTTGGCATTCTCTCAACCAGCTTCACCTGGAATGCTTTTCCAACAGTCTTGAAGAAGTTCCCACATATGCTGAGCACTTGTTGGCTGCTTTTCCTTCACTCTGCGGTCCAACTCATCCCAAACCATCTCAATTGGGTTGAGGTTGGGTGATTGTGGAGGCAGGTCATCAGATGCAGCACTCCATCACTCTCCTTCTTGGTCGAAAAAGCCCTTACACAGCCTGGAGGTGTGTTTTGGGTCGTTGTCCTGTTGAAAAACAAATGATAGTCCCACTTAAGCTGCAAAACCAGATGGGATGGTGTATCGCTGCAGAATGTGTGGTAGCCATGCTGGTTAAGTGTGCCTTGAATTCTAAATAAATCATTGTCACCAGCAAAGCACCATCACACCTCCTCCTCCATGCTTCACGGTGGGAACCACACATGCTGAGATCATCCGTTCACCTACTCATGGCCACAAAGACACGGTGGTTGGAACCAAAAATCTCAAATTTGGACTCATCCAGACGAAATCGACAGATTTCCACCGGTCTATTGTCAATTGCTTGTGTTTCTTGGCCCAAGCAAGTCTCTTCTTCTTATTGGTGTCCTTTAGTAGTGGTTTCTTTGCAGCAATTTGACCATGAAGGCCTGATTCACGCAGTCTCCTCTGTGAACAGTTGATGTTGAGATGTCTGTTACTTGAACTCTGTGAAGCATTTATTTGGGCTGCAATCTGAGGTGCAGTTAACTCTAATGAGTTTATCCTCTGCAGCAGAGGTAACTCTGGGTCTTCCTTTCCTGTGGCGGTCCTCATGAGAGCCAGTTTCATCATAGCACTTGATGGTTTTTGCGACTGCACTTGAATAAACTTTCAAAGTTCTTAATTTTCCGTATTGACTGACCTTCATGTCTTAAAAGTAATGATGGACTGTCGTTTCTCTTTGCTTATTTCAGCTGTTCTTCCCATAATATGGACTTGGTCTTTTACCAAATAGGGCTATCTTCTGTATACCACCCCTACCTTGTCACAACGCAACTGATTGGCTCAAATGCATTAAGGAAAGAAATTCCAGAAATTAACTTTAACAAGGCACACCTGTTAATTGAAACGCATTCCAGGTGACTACCTCATGAAGCTGGTTGAGAGAAAGCCAAGAGTGTGCAAAGCTGTCATCAAGGCAAAGGGTGGCTACTTTGAAGAATCTGAAATATAAAATATATTTTTATTTGTTTAACACTTTTTTTGGTTACTACATGATTCCATATGTGTTATTTCATAGTTTTGATGTCTTCACTATTATTCTACAATGTAGAAAATAGTAAAAATAATGAAAAACCCTTGAATGAGTAGGTGTCACCAAACTTTTGACTGGTACCATATGTAAATGCAATATCAGTTTTTATATTTTTTAATACATTTGCAAAAATTTATAAAAACCTGTTTTTGTTTTGTCATTATGGCTTATTGTGTGTAGATTGAGGAGGGGGAAAAAAACTATGTCATCCATTTTAGAATAAGGCTGTAACATAACAAAATGTGGAAAAAGTCAAGGTGTCTGAATACTTTCCGAATGCACTGTAGTTAGTCCAGATAGCTATTGGTTAACTACATTGACCCTTTTTGCACTAACCTTGACTCATCACATACACTGCTGCTACTGTTTATTATGTCACTTTACTCCCTAGTTATACGTACATATCTACCTCCGTTACCTCGTACCCCTGCACATGGACTCGGTACTGGTACCCCGTGTATATAGCCAAGTTATTACCTCGTACCCCTGCACATGGACTCGGTACTGGTACCCCGTGTATATAGCCAAGTTATTACCTCGTACCCCTGCACATGGACTCGGTACTGGTACCCCGTGTAGATAGCCAAGTTATCGTTACTCATTGTGTATTTATTATTACGTGTGATTTACTTTTTATTCTACTTCTCTATGTTCTTCTCTCTCTGCATTGTTGGGACGGGTCCGTCAGTAAGCATTTCACTGTTAGTCTACACCTGTTGTTTACCAAGCATGTGACAAATAACATGTGATTTTAGATCTTGTTTTTTAAGATTGCTAGAGCCATGCTACAAAACACTGTCGATATGTAGATCTGCTGACTCAGGGATTTGTCTGTAGTGGCAGAGACTCTGAGACAATGAGTTTGTCTCATTCCAACACTCCCACGCCACACATTACTGGAATAGCTGGTAAAGTGACTGTGTGAGAGATGTCTTTGTTCCTATTTCTGTGTTTGACAAGTCCACTAACTGCTGAATTTGCATGGCAGAATGTGTGTGTTTGAACTCCTTGTTTAGAGTACCTGCTATTTTAGGTCTTAGTGTGTGGAATGGACTGTGTGTGAATGCAGCCCAAGCAACTGAAATAGCTGGCCGGCCTAGTTCTAAAGCCGCATTTGTGGGCCAGATCAGAAAAGTATGAGAAGAAATAAACAGTCAAGACCGGATAGGGCAGGCTAGATCACATCAATGATTCAGGACAGAAAAGAGACAGACATGTAAAGACAGGACAGGACAGATCACATCAATGATTCAGAACAGAAAGAGACAGACATGTAAAGACAGGACAGGGACAGATCACAGCAATGATTCAGGACAGAAAGAGACAGACATGTAAAGACAGGACAGATCACATCAATGATTCAGAACAGAAAGAGACAGACATGTAAAGACAGGACAGGACAGATCACAGCAATGATTCAGGACAGAAAGAGACAGACATGTAAAGACAGGACAGGACAGATCACAGCAATGATTCAGGACAGAAAGAGACAGACATGTAAAGACAGGACAGGACAGATCACAGCAATGATTCCAGGACAGAAAGAGACAGACATGTAAAGACAGGACAGGACAGATCACATCAATGATTCAGAACAGAAAGAGACAGACATGTAAAGACAGGACAGGACAGATCACAGAAATGATTCAGAACAGAAAGAGACAGACATGTAAAGACAGGACAGGACAGATCACAGAAATGATTCAGAACAGAAAGAGACAGACATGTAAAGACAGGACAGGACAGATCACAGAAATGATTCAGAACAGAAAGAGACAGACCTGTAAAGACAGGACAAGACAGATCACAGCAATGATTCAGAACAGAAAGAGAAAGCATAGCAGGACCATCAACAGTCTGGTGAGTTGTTGGGGATTTCTCCTGTTAGATTCCTCACTTTCGCATCAGAAATGTTCCTGGCTTTCCTCATGACAGGGAGAATGAATGGAAATCTAGGCAGTTTCAACCGTCAAAGTGTGTGTGTGTGTGTCTCTGCCTGCAGCAGGACATGGACATGCTCCCCTCATCCACACCATTTCCAGGAACACCAACTCCATGGAAACAGAAAGGAAGGACAGAAGAGCTACTCCATGAGTGCGTTCCAAGTAGGGGCCCTGTTCCTATAAAGTCCACTACTTTTGACCCAAGCCCTATGGACCCTGGTGAAAAGTAGTGCACTATTTAGGGAATAGGATGGCATTCGAGCTGTAACCCATGACAACATGATTTGATAACCAACTAGAGGCAACATGTCTGTGTCTGAAACCAGCTGAATGTTATCAGTTCATCACTACAGCTATAAAAAACTGTTTACATTACTATGATCCAACTTTCACCCCTGAAGGCAGGCCAGCCATGACACACTTTGACTGTTGAAATCTCAAGGCTAACTCTCCCTTCTCTCTCTTTGCCCTGAGGAAAGCAGTCCCGGCGGGGGGAAACAGGATCATTCCGATACAAAAGTGAAAATGTAAAGTGTGAAATGGAGCCTAACGGGTGAAATTCCCTCTAATTTCCCAGACTGTTGATATGGCCTGTTATGTTTTCAGAGGACATGTAACTATGGCAACTACGTCAATCATTAATAACTGGCCTGCGTGACACAGAGCTGTGTGTACGGTAGTCTGAGTGCCAGTCACTTTAGCTAACGTTCCACTCCTTGTCATTGCCAGATAGACTGGGCCTTTCAGCAACCTCAACTTTGAATAGGCAGCTGGATTTATGGTGGAGTTTCTCATTGGTTGTTGCAAGTGACATTAATATTTTCCATGACAACACGTGGAGCCTCAAATAGAATTAGAACAAAGCCAAAAACATTTAGCTGTTCGCTGGTTCTATGTCAGAACAATTCAGAGGCTAGAATGTTACTGTACTTCTACAGTACCAGTCAAAAGTTTGGGTTTTCTTTATTTTTTAAAACTATTTTCTACATTGTAGAATAATAGTGAAGACATCAAAACTATGAAATAACACACATGGAATCATGTTGTAACCAAAAAAGTGTTAACCAAATCCAAATATTTTATATTTGAGATTCTTCAAAGTAGCCACCCTTTTCCTTGATGACGGCTTTGCACACTCTTGGCATTCTCTCAACCAGCTTCACCTGGAATGCTTTTCCAACAGTCTTGAAGAAGTTCCCACATATGCTGAGCACTTGTTGGCTGCTTTTCCTTCACTCTGCGGTCCAACTCATCCCAAACCATCTCAATTGGGTTGAGGTCGGTTGGTTGTGGAGGCCAGGTCATCTGATGCAGCACTCCATCACTCTCCTTCTTGGTCAAATAGCCCTTACACAGCCTGGAAGTGTGTTTTGTGTCATTGTTCTGTTGAAAAAAACAAATGATAGTCCCACTAAGCGCAAGCGCAAACCAGATGGGATGGCGTATCGCTGCAGAATGCTGTGGTAACCATGCTGGTTAAGTGTTCAGCAAAGCACCCCCACACCATCACACCTCCTCCTCCGTGCTTCACGATGGGAACCACACATGCTGAGATCATCCGTTCACCTACTCTGCATTTCTGGCTTCAAAGTTGCCCTGTGGCATGTGACCACATTGCCCCCCAGTGCTAAATGCTCAGAGGGTGAACTTGTGGCAGGGATGCATAAGTATTTATTTGTCAGACAACTCAATTGTGGGAAGTTGGATGCGTGAACTCGCCACCACTACAAAGGATCAGCCTCACTGTCTGCTGCCATCATCAGTGTAGCTGTCCAGTTCTTGCTCGATGACCTGTCTCTGGGTTCTAAAGGCAGGTGAACTACTGGTTTTCTTAAAGAAGCTCTTCTTGGACTTCTTTTCTGATTGTGGAGCAGTGGCAGCTTCTTTCTCTCTCTCACTCTGGACCTCTTCAAGAGAGAAATCTCCCACTGCTGTGTTCCCCTACCAGGAGGGCTTCAGTCTCGGAGGCAGCTCTCACCTTCAACTCCACCAGCTTCTCAGTGGTCATGTAGGTGGTCTTGAACCTTGGGTCCAGAAAGGTAGCCATGGTGAGCAGCTCATCTGTTTCAGGGTCGGTGTATTTGTCATTCAGGTAATTAATCTCTCGGGTCAGTTTGGATTCGCCCTCATTTGATTTCAGAACCTCCGTCTTGAACAAATGGAGGACCGACTCCAGATAGGACACACTCACGTATGTCTCTCCTGACAGGGCATCTGTGAAATCCTGGGAGGGGCTGAAGTGCTGCCATGATAGATTCAAATACCTCAATGTCTTGCCAGGAGGGTGCAAGGTGACATGTTTTTTTGTCTGCTGCCAGGACTGTGATGGCCTTTTCCTGCTCCAGGACTCTTTCCATCATCTGTAGTCGAGATCCCCACCTTGTCGGGGTTTCCGTGATGAGCTTGTGGAGGGGCAGGCTCAGTTTATCCTGTGCACTTGTCAGGGCCTTCTGCTTCTTCCAACTATAGGAAAATGTGCTGACCACTTTCCTGCACACTCCTGTGGCTCGGGAAACCCGAGGTTCGTTTTGGACACTCCTCTCTGAAAAATAAAAAGGTGAAAAAAGGAATTACATATGAATCAGAATTATTCAATATAAATAACATTTGCATCTGCTGTAATTACAACAACTTACAGCATGGACACGGGACATGATTACACATTTTATCCATCTATAGATTTACACACAACTGCTGTGATTAAGAGAGCTATGTTGCTTTAGAAAACGGGATCATTTATTGAGTAGGCTATTTATTATTGAAAGAGGATATTGAAACCCTAGGCTAATGTATCAATTATAAATAAAAGCAATGTAATCCATGTAATATTATAGATTTGCATAGCTGTATATACAGCTGTGGAAAAAAATTAAGAGACCACAGCGAAGTTTTTCTTAAATCAGCATCTCTACATGTATGACAGCCATTCCATCCAGTGTCCGTTGAATTCCAACACAGGCACACCTCATTCTACTGAATTAGGTACTGATTAGGTGATCGCATGAACCAAATCTTATTTAACGAGGAAAAGTATAAAATCCACTGCTGTGGTCATCACTATCCTCTTGCAATAGGACCAGCTGGATGGTAAAAACAGTGCTAATAGTACCTCAAAAGTAATATTAATCAAAAAATAACTATTGACCATGCCAAAAGAGTTGAAAAGGAAAGTTTTGAGTGAGGAAAAGAAGGGTTCAATTCTGGCTTTACTGGCAGAGGGATACAGTGAGCGTCAGGTTGCTTCCATCCTTAAAATTTAAAAGACGGCGGTTCATAAGAACAAGGTCAAGCAGCAGACATTGGGGACAACAAAGCTACAGACTGGCAGAGGGCGAAAACAACTCTCTACTGACCGGGATGACCGCCAACTCATTCGAATGTCACTCAACAACCGAGGATGACATCAAGTGACCTACAAAAAGAATGGCAAACGGCAGCTGGGGTGAAGTGCACAGCGAGGACGGTTTGAAACAGGCTCCTAGGGGCAGGGCTGAAGTCGTGCAAAGCTAGAAAAAAGCCCTTCATCAATGAGAAGCAAAGAAGAGCCAGGCTGAGGTTTGCAAAGACCATAAGGATTGGACCGTAGAGGACTGGAGTAAGGTCATCTTCTCTGATGAGTCCAATTTTCAGCTTTGCCCAACACCTGGTCGTCTAATGGTTAGACGGAGACCTGGAGAGGCCTACAAGCCACAGTGTCTCGCACCCACTGTGGTGGAGGATCGGTGATGATCTGGGGGTGCTTCAGCAAGGCTGGAATCGGGCAGATTTGTCTTTGTGAAGGACGCATGAATCAAGCCATGTACAAGGTTGTCCTGGAAGAAAACTTGCTTCCTTTTGCTCTGACATTGTTCCCCAACTCTGAGGATTGGTTTTTCCAGCGGGACAATGCGCAATGCCACACAGCCAAGGTCAATCAAGGTGTGGATGGAGGACCACCAGATCAAGACCCTGTCATGGCCAGCCCAATCTCCAGACTTGAACCCCATTGAAAACTTCTGGAATGTGATCAAGAGGAAGATGGATGGTCACAAGCCATCAAACAAAGCCAAGCTGCTTGAATTTCTGCGCCAGGAGTGGCATAAAGTCACCCAACATCAATGTGAAAGACTGGTGGAGAGCATTCCAAGACGCATGAAAGCTGTGATTGAAAATCAGGGTTATTCCACCAAATATTGATTTCTGAACTCTTCCTTAGTTAAAACATTAGTATTGTGTGGTTTAAAAATGAACATGAACTTATTTTCTTTGCATTATTCGAGGTCAGTTACAGTTAATAAGTTATTCTGCATTTGAAGTTGTTGTTCTTAAGTTACGTTATTTTTCTACGCGTTTTGGACGTTGAAACTTACAATGTGTAGCCTGTGTCTGAAACACCCTAGTCTTGTCCATTTGTTCTGCTCCAATGCCTTGACCATGTTCGATCCGCTGTCGGTAGTCATACACACTTGACGCAACTCTTTCAAGCCCCAGGATGAAAGTGCCTCCCTCAGCCCAGCTGCAATTATTTCTCCAGTGTGGTCGTCTGGGAAATAAGAGGTCTGAAGGCATTTGCTTTGCAGCTTCCAGTTGTCGTCAATGTAATGAATCGTGAGGCTAATGTATGGCTCTGTGGTCCATCTTGACCATAAGTCGGCAGTGGTAGAGAAGAATGCAGCGTTGCGGATTTCGTTGGCAACTCTGTCCCGACATTCTGTGTAGAGTTCTGACAGACATGTTTTGCTGAAAGTATTTACGGCTCTTGTTGGAATTGGTTCCATGTCTTTTTCGCTATGTGATACGTAATTGCACTCGTTATCTCATTCCACTTCTTGCTCTTCTTGTCATAGGGAGTACCACTAACGAATGATGCCTTGAGTGACAGCTGAGTGCGGGACTGCCGTGAAGATGTCTTGGGACTTGCTCCGCTGCTCCGGGGGTTTGTTGCTCGCATTCTGGTAGAATCTTCATATTCGCGCACATGCAGGGTTTTCAGGTGGTGAAAAAGATTGCTGGTGTTTCCACCTTTGGCACAATGGGTCAACACAACTTACACAGTACTGGTTCCACCTTTGGCACAATGGGTCAACACAACTTACACAGTACTGGTTCCACCTTTGGCACAATGCGGCGACACAACTTACACAGTACTGGTTCCACCTTTGGCACAATGCGGCGACACAACTTACACAGTACTGGTTCCACCTTTGGCACAATGCGGCGACACAACTTACACAGTACTGGTTGCCTTTGGCACAATGCGGCGACACAACTTACACAGTACTGGTTCCACCTTTGGCACAATGCGGCGACACAACTTACACAGTACTGGTTCCACCTTTGGCACAATGCGGCGACACAACTTACACAGTACTGGTTCCACCTTGGCACAATGCGGCGACACAACTTACACAGTACTGTTTGCCTTTGGCACAATGCGGCGACACAACTTACACAGTACTGTTTGCCTTTGGCACAATGCGGCGACACAACTTACACAGTACTGTTTGCCTTTGGCACAATGGGTCAACACAACTTACACAGTACTGGTTGCCTTTGGCACAATGGGTCAACACAACTTACACAGTACTGGTTGCCTTTGGCACAATGGGTCAACACAACTTACACAGTACTGGTTGCCTTTGGCACAATGGGTCAACACAACTTACACAGTACTGGTTGCCTTTGGCACAATGGGTCAACACAACTTACACAGTACTGGTTGCCTTTGGCACAATGCGGCGACACAACTTACACAGTACTGGTTGCCTTTGGCACAATGGGTCAACACAACTTACACAGTACTGGTTGCCTTTGGCACAATGGGTCAACACAACTTACACAGTACTGGTTGCCTTTGGCACAATGGGTCAACACAACTTACACAGTACTGGTTGCCTTTGGCACAATGGGTCAACACAACTTACACAGTACTGTTTGCCTTTGGCACAATGGGTCAACACAACTTACACAGTACTGTTTGCCTTTGGCTAGCACAATGCGGCGACACAACTTACACAGTACTGTTTGCCTTTGGCTAGCACAATGCGGCGACACAACTTACACAGTACTGGTTGCCTTTGGCTAGCACAATGCGGCGACACAACTTACACAGTACTGTTTGCCTTTGGCTAGCACAATGCGGCGACACAACTTACACAGTACTGTTTGCCTTTGGCTAGCACAATGCGGCGACACAACTTACACAGTACTGGTTGCCTTTGGCTAGCACAATGCGTCGACACAACTTACACAGTACTGGTTGCCTTTGGCTAGCACAATGCGGCGACACAACTTACACAGTACTGGTTGCCTTTGGCTAGCACAATGCGGCGACACAACTTACACAGTACTGGTTGCCTTTGGCTAGCACAATGCGGCGACACAACTTACACAGTACTGGTTGCCTTTGGCTAGCACAATGCGGCGACACAACTTACACAGTACTGGTTGCCTTTGGCTAGCACAATGCGGCTGACACAACTTACACAGTACTGGTTGCCTTTGGCTAGCACAATGCGGCGACACAACTTACACAGTACTGGTTGCCTTTGGCTAGCACAATGCGGCGACACAACTTACACAGTACTGGTTGCCTTTGGCTAGCACAATGCGTCGACACAACTTACACAGTACTGGTTCCACCTTTGGCTAGCACAATGGGTCAACACAACTTACACAGTACTGTTTGTTGGTCGAGGTCGGATATCTTAAAGCCAAACCAGTTCCAAACGACAGAGGAGGCCCTCTTTTTTTCGAACCAATTCTTCGTCATTCTGCAAATCAACCTTTAGCGTTATTTTCCTTGTCTTCAGTCAACCCCAAGGCTTGAGTTTCGGACACTTTTGCTACCGAAAGGAGTTTACTTCACTAAATGTTTGCTTACTAGTTTTTTTTCTTTGTTTTTAGTATAATAAACCATTTGAACTAGCCCGCTAGGCTGTATCACTCGACAGGGACATTTTGAAAGAAACAAAAAAGCCTTAATTCATACATTAATTTATCATGATATGGCAAAATCCATATCATGGCACAACGTCATACCGGTATTCACGTTCATACTGGTATACCGCCCACTTCTAGTATGATGCTACAAGCTTGGCATGCCTGTATTTTGGGAGTTTCTCCCATTCTTCTCTGCAGATCCTCTCAAGCTCTGTCGGGTTGGATGGGGAGCGTCGCTGCACAGCTATTTTCAGGTCTCTCCAGAGATGTTCAAGTCCGGACTCTGCCTGGGCAACTCAAGGACATTCAGAGACTTGTCCCGAAGCCACTCCTGCATTGTCTTGGCTGTGTGCTTAGGGTCGTTGTCCTTTTAGAAGGTGAACCTTTGCCCCAGTCTGATGTCCTGAGCGCTGTGGAGTATATTTTCATAAAGGATCTCTCTGTACATTGCTCCGTTCATCTTTCCCTCGATCCTGACTCGTCTCCCAGTCCCTGCCACTGAAAAACATCCCCACAGCATGATGCTGCCACCACCAAGCTTCACCATAGGGATGGTGCCAGGTTTCCTCCAGACGTGATGCTTGGCAGCTTTAGGAAGAGTCTTGGTGGTTCTAAACTTCTTCTATTTAAGAATGATGGAGGCCACTGTTCTTGGGGACCTTGCTGCATACATTTTTTTGGTACCCTTCCCCAGATCTGTGCCTTGACACAATCCTGTCTCGGAGCTCTACGGACAATTCCTTCAACCACAAGGCAGCCAGTCAAGATGCTCTCAGTGGTGCAGCTGTATAACTTTTTGAGGATCTGAGGCCAAATCTTTTTATCCTGCTGAGGGGGAAGAGGCGTTGTCGTGCCTTCTTCTTCTTCTGTGTGTTCCCAGGCGTTCTAACCTTCTATATGTCTGTGTGTTCCAACCTTCTATATGTCTGTGTGTTCCAACCTTCTATATGTCTGTGTGTTCCAACCTTCTATATATCTGTGTGTTCCAACCTTCTATACAGCTGTGTGTTCCCAGGCGTTCCAACCTTCTATATATATGTGTGTGTGTGTGTGTTCCCAGGCGTTCCGGGTAGCGGAGGATGAGTTGGGGATCCCAGCTCTGTTAGATGCTGAGGACATGGTGGCCCTAAAGATACCAGACAGGCTCAGTATACTGACATACGTCTCTCAATACTACAACTACTTCCATGGGAAATCACCTAGTGAGTACACACACACACAGACACAGTGAGGAGACATGTGGAAGCAGATATACACGCCCACATGATACGGGCACACACACACTGGAATGAACTTTGTGATCAGTTAGTGTGTGTGTGTGTGTGTGTGTGTAGTTGGCGGCATGGCGGGGATAAAGCGTCCAGCGGAGGCGTCCACAGAACAGGGGCCTTCTGGGAAAAAGAACCAAGCAGTTGTCTCGAAGGTCTTCCCCGCCTCTAACCCCTCTAAATCCACTACTGAGAACCGCCCTCCGCCCTCCTCCTCACCCAAAGCCTCACCCAGACCAGACAGGCCAGCACAGGTAAGGATCTCCTTTACATCCTCTTCTCCAGGGAGAGATGCCCTCCTGTAGGTTTTCACTCCAGCCCCAGTTGTAACTAACATGATTCATCTTATCAACAAGCTAATTATTAGAATCAGCTGCTAGATTAGGGTTGGAGCGAAAACCTACCGGAGGGTAGCTCTCCAGGAACAGGGTTGGCGTTAACCTACAGGAGGGTAGCTCTCCGGGAACAGGGTTGGCGTTAAAACCTACAGGAGGGTAGCTCTCTGGGAACAGGGTTGGCGTTAAAACCTACAGGAGGGTAGCTCCCCGGGAACAGGGTTGGTGTTAAAACCTACAGGAGGGTAGCTCTGCGGGAACAGCGTTGACGTTAAAACCTACAGAGGGTAGCTCTCCAGGAACAGGGTTGGAGAACCCTGCTCTACACACGCATACACTCTTCTGTGAGGCTGTCTAACACCGATGCCGCTCTCCCAAACGAGTACAAACCCTTTCTATACTCGTGTTGAGGAAAACAACATTGATCCTCCTATGAGGGCTCTCGTTATCTGTGGCCGACATGAGTAAGACTTTTAAGCGCGTGAATACTCGCAAAGCAGCCGGCCCTGACGGTATCCCTGGTCACGTCCTCAGAGCTTGCACAGACCAGTTGGCTGGAGTGTTCACGGACATTCAACCTCTCCCAGTTAGTAATCCCCACATGCATCAAGATGTCCACAGTTGTCCCTGTATCCCACCTGGACAAGAGGAATGTGTGAGTGCTGTTCGTTGACCTCAAATTTCAGCACAATAGTCCCTCCAAGCTTGTCATTAAAGGATAACTCCATCCAAAAACTATCTTTTGGAATTTATTTCATTAGCCAATTGTTGATATAGTCCCAACATGTCTGCATGTCAGTGATCACGTTTTCAAGATGTATAACTTTCACAATAAAGAAATACAGCCGGTATGATGCATTTTGGGACTGAACACCTCCCTCTGCAACTGGATTCTGGACTTCCTGACGGGCGGACCCTAGTTGGTGAGGGTAGGCAACAACTCCTCCGCCAAGCTGACTCTCAACACGGGGGCCCCCAGAGTGTGTGTGCTCAGCTCCCGCACTCTCTGTTCACCCAGGACTGCGTAGCCACGCACCACTCCAACAACATTAAGTTTGCTGACGACACGGCGGTGGTAGGCCTGATCGGCGACGAGACAGCCAACAGGGAGGAGATCAGAGACCTGGCAGTGTGGCGCCAGGATAACAACCTCTCCCTAAACATCAGGAAGACCAAGGAGCTAATGGTGGACTACAGGAAACAGCAGGGGGAGCATGCCCCATCCATATCAACAGGAAACAGCAGGGGGAGCATGCCCCATCCATATCAACAGGAAACAGCAGGGGGAGCATGCCCCATCCATATCAACAGGAAACAGCAGGGGGAGTATGCCCCCATCCATATCAACAGGAAACAGCAGGGGGAGTATGCCCCCATCCATATCAACAGGAAACAGCAGGGGGAGTATGCCCCCATCCATATCAACAGGAAACAGCAGGGGGAGTATGCCCCCCATCCATATCAACAGGAAACAGCAGGGGAGCATGCCCCATCCATATCAACAGGAAACAGCAGGGGGAGTATGCCCCCATCCATATCAACAGGAAACAGCAGGGGGAGTATGCCCCCATCCATATCAACAGGAAACAGCAGGGGGAGTATGCCCCCATCCATATCAACAGGAAACAGCAGGGGGAGTATGCCCCCATCCATATCAACAGGAAACAGCAGGGGAGTATGCCCCCATCCATATCAACAGGAAACAGCAGGGGGAGTATGCCCCATCCATATCAACAGGAAACAGCAGGGGGAGCATGCCCCCATCCATATCAACAGGGCTGCAGGGTAGAGGATCGCTAGAGCGCGATGAGCCAAGTAAAGCCCCCCGGCCAAACCCTCCCCTAACCCGGACGACGCTCTATGGGACTCCCGGTCACGGCCGGTTGTGACACAGCCTGGGATCGGACCCCAGGCTATAGTGACGCCGCACCACTCGAGAGGCCCTCATACTGTATATTCTATTACGTACATACGTCTCATACTAGTTTATTTGTTTTATTTCCTTCAACTTTTTATTACTCCTTGTTTAGTTTTTTTAACTTTTGTATTGGGTATTTGATTCTTGATGGATATTTTTTTTTTTTTTTTTTTTTTTTCACCTTTATTTAACCAGGTAAGCCAGTTGAGAACAGGTTCTCATTTACAACTGCGACCTGGCCAAGATAAAGCAAAGTAGTGCAATAAAAACAACACAGAGTTACATATGGGGTAAAAAACATAAAGTCAGAAATACAACAGAAAATATATATACAGTGTGTGCAAATGTAGCAAGTTATGGAGGTAAGGCAATAAATAGGCTATAGTGCAGAATAATTACAATAGTATTAACACTGGAATGCTAGATGTGCAAGAGATTATGTGCAAATAGAGATACTGGGGTGCAAAAGAGCAAAATAAATAACAATATAGGGATGAGGTAGTTGGGTGGGCTAATTTCAGATGGGCTGTGTACAGGTGCAGTGATCGGTAAGGTGCTCTGACAACTGATGCTTAAAGTTATTGAGGGAGATAAGAGTCTCCAGCTTCAGAGATTTTTGCAATTCGTTCCAGTCATTGGCAGCAGAGAACTGGAAGGAATGGCGGCCAAAGGAGGTGTTGGCTTTGGGAATGACCAGTGAGATATACCTGCTGGAGCGCAGACTACGGGTGGGTGCTGCTATGGTGACCAATGAGCTAAGATAAGGCGGGATTTGCCTAGCAGTGATTTATAGATGGCCTGGAGCCAGTGGGTTTGACGACGAACATGTAGTGAGGACCAGCCAACAAGAGCGTACAGGTCACAGTGGTGGGTAGTGTATGGGGCTTTGGAGACAAAACGGATGGCACTGTGATAGACTACATCCAATTTGCTGAGTAGAGTGTTGGAGGCTATTTTCTAAATGACATCGCCGAAGTCAAGGATCGGTAGGATAGTCAGTTTTACGAGGGCATGTTTGGCAGCATGAGTGAAGGAGGCTTTGTTGCGAAATAGGAAGCCGATTCTAGATTTAACTTTGGATTGGAGATTCTTTATGTGAGTCTGGAAGGAGAGTTTACAGTCTAACCAGACACCTAGGTAGGTATATTGATATTGTAGTGCATTGTTGAAGAGTTTAGCAAGCAGGCATTTCACTGTACCGTGTGCACGTGACCAATAAAACTTTGATTTGGTTCTATTGTTCTAACTCAGGGCTCTTCAACCGTTTCTTGCCCGGGGATCACCATAATATGTTAACAAAAACATTTTGTCTTACCATCAGGTGAATGGTAATCAAAATGTATAAATGTAGGTTTTTAATTCAACATTCGTTTTCTGTTGCTAGCGATAGTAATAAAAACATTGAAATAAAAATGATCATTGTTTCTTTTTAAATAAATAAATATATATATATATATTATTTTTCACGGACCCCCATGTAGTACCGTCAGGAACCCCTAGGTGGCTGCAGACCCTAGGTTAAATACTCCTGTTGTAACTAACAGAATGCTATTCTGTCTTTCTGCCCCCCATCACTAACCCCGCCTCCCCAGAAGGATGTGTTGTCGGAGCGCTCCAATAAGACAGGGACTCTGACCAGTAAGTGTTCCGTGTGCAATAAACATGTTCACCTGGTCCAGAGACACCTAGTGGATGGGAGGCTGTATCACAGGAACTGTGCCAAGTAAGACTTAACTGTTTCACCATGTTTAATTACTGCAACACCTTCCTACTGTAACATGTATTACTATAACAATCAGAGCCTGTATCACAGGAACTGTTTCAGGTAAGACTTTACCATGTTAATTACTCTACCATGTATTGTTATACCAGTCACCTATTGAAATGGTTCACTATATGGATATGTACCTAGTAAGACACCTGTACTTTACACGGCATTCATTACTGTAACATGTATCAGTTTATACACAGATATATCAGTTTATACACAGACAGGTGGGGACATAGATTTGGTTGGTTGACAGACGTCCAGACAGACACAGAACATTGTTAGTGTTTTTGTTTCAGCTACCACTGGTCTTGTGTGTTCTCCATATATAGTTGGTGTTCTATGTCATCTCTGTTCTCCAGGTGTAGTGAGTGTTCCAGCACCCTGCTGTCTGGTAACTGTAAACCTGGAGCAACACCTGGCTCCTTCATCTGTACCTCCCACCACCACCCCGAGGGGACGACGCCAACACACACCCCCCTCCGAGACCTGCCCAAATACACCCCTCACCCCCCTCCCACTGTCAAGACCACCCCTCTCTCAGACCTCTCCAGGAATATCCCCGGCCCCAAATACACAGCTCCCCCTAAATCCACCCCTGCTCCGACACCCACCAATACCCCCTCCAAATTGGGCCCCTAGCTGGCTGAGCTCCAAATCAGACGGATCCAAAACCACTAGCCCCTCTGCCGCCACCTCGGGGCCCAGCCCGGGCTCTCTCCTCGCGGCCCAGCCCGGGGCTCTCCTCCTCGCGGCCCAGCCCGGGCCTCCTCCCTGGGCATAGTGAGCCCTGCAGCCTCTGGACCCACCGCAGCTCGCGGAGCTTCAACACTACAGCTGCCACCACCACTCCCACAGCATCCAAGACCCAGCAGGCCCGGCTGCAGTTCTTCCAGCCTGGGAACAACACCACCACTGGGCAGGAGAACCAGGGCAAGACCCAGACTTGGGGACAGGGTCTACCCACAAATAGAGTCCTGAACGCGGGCACGCAGGGGACAGTAGTGGGTGTTGGTCAGGGCGTGAGTGTGGTAGTGAGTTTGGGTGGCGGTGGGATAGGGGTTAAGGGAGGGGATGTGGTTGTAGGTGGGGGTACAGGTGGAGACAGGGATGTGGTTCAGGGTAAAGGTAGAGTTGTCTTCAAGATGGATGATGATGTGAAAGCTTCTCCATCTAAAGAAGACCATAGTACCAAGACCCGGGCTGCTGCTGTCATCACTAAGAAACTAACAAACAACAACAACAATACTACTACTACAACAACAACAGCTGGTGCTTCTAGTCCTCCCTGGCACCCTATAGAACTGAAGAAGACTGAGAACAGGTGAGAAATCTCAGACATTCACATAACTGAATAATATTAGAGCAGGGTTTGCCAAACTCTGTCCTCAGGACCCCAAGGGGTGCACGTTTTTAGGTTTTTGCTCTAGAACTACACAGCTGATTCAAATAATCATTTTCCCGGAACACATAGTGAGTGCGAAAGGGGGGTTATCCGGGGGGCTCTGAGGTCCCGGAACACATAGTGAGTGCGAAAGCGGGGGGGTTATCCGGGGGTCTCTGAGGTCCCGGAACACATAGTGAGTGCGAAAGCGGGGGGGTTATCCGGGGGGCTTTGAGGTACCGGAACACATAGTGAGTGCGAAAGCGGGGGGGTTATCCGGGGGTCTCTGAGGTCCCGGAACACATAGTGTTCTATATCGTGGAGCTCCGCCCCATAGGGGAGCTCTGCTCCTAATGGTTTAAGGCGGAGCGTAGCGCTCCAAAATGTACTCCCTGCCGAGCCTAACACTTCCCATCGAAACGAGAAAGTCAAGCCTAGCAATGGCTGCAACCGAGTCCCGCAGTACTGCAACTAAAAACCCCTACGGGCGTCACAATATACCACGTCATCGGTTAAAAAACCCGCCCCACCTAGTCCAATGGCAATGCCAATGACTAGTGGGCAGATCACCAGAATAGAAGCCATACTAATCTGTACTAGCAGATAGATGTGCCTCAATATCCTGTGAAAACACTACCGACCACTAATGGAATGACATCAAGTGTCACTCTACATTATGAACGCGGTAGACCGCCTCACTCACTCAATGGAATCCCAGAGATTAGTGGGCAGGAACAAAAACATGAGTCATACTAACTGAACAAGCAGATAGATGACCTCATATTCTGTTAATCAACGCATGCCTCTACTGTACTGATCCTGTCAGTCAGGATTCATGTCACAAAATATGTTTTCTTATCCAAAGCGGACCTGATGGAAACCCAGTCCATAGTCCTGCTTTTCCCTCTCTTCCTAGCTCCAGATCTCCCTTCAGCTATGCTGAATACAGACCTAGCCAAAGAGTTAGAAAACACATCTGTCAAAAACACGTCTTCCTAACCAAAGCGGACCTGATGGAAACCTGAGTCCACAGTCCTGCTTCTCCTCTCTTTCTTGCTCAAGATCTCCCTTCAGCCACGCTGAGTACAGATCGAGCCAGAGAATTAGAAGACATATCTAAGAGATAGAAACGGATAAATGGAGACGGTGTCGGCCAGGATGCTGCTCTACAGATATCCTCTACTCCTGTTCCTCTAAAAAGGGCAGTAGAAGCCGCTACTCCACGAGTGGAGTGAGCTCTGATACCCTGAGGCAATTGCCGCCCTGCTACCTCATAAGCTGTCTCAATGCCTTCACAAAGCCAGTGAGACAGCCTCTGTTTTGAAAGTGGTCTACCTAGTGCAGCCGCACCGTGACACACAAACAACTGAGGCGATGACCTAATCGCTGCTGTGCGCTCGACGTAACACGCCAAAGCGCGTACCGGGCACAGGCGATGGAGCTTTCCCTCACTCCTCTCTCTATGAGGAGGAGGAGAAAAAGCCCACAGCTCCACGGTCTGTGACCTATATGAACTCTTAATAACCTTCGGCACAAATGCCGGGTTAGGACGTAACACTGCTCTGCTCAGGTCACCATTGATGGCCAGGCAGTCAGGTCTCGTCGAAAGAGCACACAAATCACTGACCCGCTTAGCTGTAGTCAAAGCGAGCAACAGTGCTGTCTTGATAGACAGCATCTTGAGGGGTATTTGATTCAATGGCTCGAACGGCGACTTACATAGCGCTTCGAGTACCAAAGCCAATCCCACTGAGGAAGCGTGACTCTAGGTGTTGGCCTAAGTCGCCGCGTTCCTAATAGGAAGCGTTTCACTAGAGGGTGACTAAAGACATTGTCTCTGCCAAAACCCTCATGACAAGCTGAAATCGCTGCTGCAAACACTCTAATCGTGGCAGGCGATTTTTGCTTATCAAACATGAGCTGCAGAAAAGAGAGAATACTCTCCACCTGACAGCTCATGGGGTCCACACCTTGTGTGACACACCATCGTGAAAACACGTTCCATCTACTGGCATACATCTTAGAAGTGGAACTGGCACGTGAACCCTGTATGGTCCTGATCACTGCATCAGATAACCCACGGCGCTCTAGCCTGTCCCTCTCAGCAGCCAGGCCTTCAGTGGTTGGCCGATTATGGGCAATTTCCCTATCGTGCCAGCCGCCTGAGACAACGCGTCCCGTCTGTGGAATTGGCCAAGGTGGCGCAATCAACATCTGACTCATCTCCGCAAACCACGGAGCCCCGGGCGATCGGGCGCTATCAGTATCACTGACAGCCCCCTGACCTCACCCTGGCTAGCAGTGGGAGAATGCAGGACAGCGGAGGGAATGCATACAGGAGAACTCTCGGCCACGGTTGGTGCGCAAAGGCGTCCCTACCCAGTGGCGGTTCGTCCTGTTCCCTCAGAGAGAACCACAGAGGACATTGCGCGTTCACGCGTGACGTGAATAGGTCCACTCGGCTCTCCCGAATTGTTCCCAAATCTGAGAACAATGTCTGGATGCAGACACCACTCGTCGTCTCGAGGACCCCCTCTTGACATGAGGTCTGCTCCTACGTTCAAGTAGCCCGGAATGTGTGCTGCTCTCAATGACACTTCCTTAGGGCTAGCAACAAGGCTACCCTTCGGGGGTCCGAAATTCGAGCCCTCATCCTCACAGTGTCTAGCTGTATCCCCAGGTAGACAATCTGATGAGTGGGCCAGGGCGCGCTCTTTTTCCAATTCACAGCGAACCCCAGACTTGTGAGATGCATCACTGTCTGTGTTGTGTGAGTGATCGCCAGCTCTGCTGACGGGGCGAGAACCAGTAGGTCGTCCAGGTAGGCTAGTAGCCGTATTCCCTGACGACGCAACGGTTCCAATGCCGCCTCCACACACTTGGAAAATGTGCGAGGTGCCAGGGCATACCCAAATGGCATCCTCGTGTATTCGTACGCCACCCCTTGAAAGGCGGACCGCAGAAACTTCCTGTGACGCGGCTGAACCGGCACATGAAAGTACGCGTCCTTTAGGTCTATGCTCGTACAAAAGTCCCCTCTCTGGACACATTCCAGCAGACGTTTTGTCGTTAGCATTCGGAAGGGCCGTTTGGTTATGCTCTCGTTGAGAATGCGTAAATCCAAAATCGGCCTCACTCCCCCGTCTTTTTTGGGCACTAGGAAATAAGGCGAATATAGCCCCTTGTTCCTTTGCTCCCGGGGAACTACTGTCACCGCCTCCTTCGCCAAAAGTTCCGTAATCTCTCTGTCATCAGAGCGGCCACTTTGTCTGGCGTTTTCATCACCGTCTCCACCACTCCCCTGAACGGGGGTGGGGTCCGTGGAATTGGAGAGCATAACCCTTCTGCAACGTCTGTTCTAGCCAGCGTGAGAGGGTGCAGCTTCTTCGCCACTGCCAGCAATGCAGAGAAAGTGGCTGGGCGCGAAGCTGTGGTGCATCCAGTAGGAAGGACCTGTATTCCTCTATGGCCCTTACCGCCACTGTTCCCCAACATTGAAGTGGTGGAACAGCCCAAGGTGGGCCTCCCGTGAAAGGGAGAGGAAATGCGTTCTGAGAAAGAAAGAGGAGTAGGGACGTCGGTTAAACCCGTAACCGTCGTATTCCTGCCCTCCTTGAACGCATCGGGGTCTGAATTGCACTGACCGAGGCCACGGCCTGCGGCAGGGCACCATCCCCAGCAAGCGATTGCGTCATCTTAGGTGACTGCAATTCGCTATCAGAGCCCCTTCACTACAGTACTCCTAGAAGTCTGTAGTATGAGGTCTCTATGAGGTAAAACAAGGCGGCGCCTTGATACCTTCTTAACTTTCACCTTCTGTGTGTGTTCAACTCTGCACCCCTGGTGGGTTGATTCACGCTCAGTGTGGTGAGTACTGGCTCGTTCTGTCAGGGGAGCTGATACTTTGGTTATACCCATAACGCTAGTAATCCTGCCCTCCGTGAACGTAGCATGGGTCTGAATCGCATTAACCGAGACCTTGGTCTGCGATAATGCGCCGTCCCCAGATAGCTGCTGTGTTACAATGCCTGGGGCGCCGATACTCTGGGCACCTTGGTGACCGCGGTATCGGGCCCTCCGTGAATGCGGCATGGGTCTGGCTCGTACTAGTGGAGACCTTAGTCTGTACTAGTGCGCCATCCCAAATAGCGGCTGCGTCCTCATGTCAGAATCTGACCGGGACTGCTGCCTTCTATGTAAAGCACTTCTTATACGTGAAGTGTGATGTGACGACCTGATTGAGGTCTTCTGGATACCTACTCTTAGTGCCTGTTCAGCAACGTACCCTCGGTGGGCTGAAACGGCTCTTAGAGTGGTAAGGAAGAGAGGGTGAGATTTGAACGCTCTCGGACGTATTATGGAAAAGAGGCTCTTTTTGACAAAGTCAGGTGGAGCCAACTCTTTATTAAACACATCAACAAAAGCATTTACATCAGCACCCGTCCCTTCAACCGAAGGGTGGGGGGGAACAGTGGGCGCGTTCAACACCATCGATCGTCCTCCATCCTCTCCCCCGCGTCCCGTCACGTACGCCTCCTCTTGCCTCCCTTGGAGGGCCAGGTCGGCGTCCTCGTCACCTCCTCGCCGGCTGTAGTGGGGCTACCGTAGCTGCTGGGAGGGCCGAGCCCGCCCCTTGCTGCTCGTGGCCGCCGGATGACGCCGATACGCCGCCTCTTCGTAGACCCCGGTCTACGTAGAGGGCGGAGGTAGATGGCCTTTTGGGGAGGAGGGGGTCGAGTCGTTTCTGCCAACGGCAGGTGCTTGGCCAACTGCTTCTTCTCCTCCTCCAACCCGAAAAACGCTCCGTCGCCTCTTTGACTGCGACCCCAAAGAGGCCGTCGTCAGAGAGGGGGCGTTCAAGAGAGACGTCCTGTCTGCCTCTTTCATGGAAGTCAAAGACAACCAGAGGTGTCGTTCCCCCGACCACCGAAGTGGCCATGGATCTCCCGCGCAGACTGCGGACGCCTGTGTAAGGTGGAGTATGGCGCCAGAAATTCTGGACGCCTCCTCCACCTCCTCCGGTGCCATCTCTGTCTTACCCGTGGTTAAACGGGACAGAGAGGCCGCCAAGAGGGCAATGTTGTTAGCTGCTGCTACAGCTTGGGCTCCCAACCCAAAAAGACTTCTCTAACAGCGACGCTGTGAGTCGGTCCTTCTGGGATGGCAACGTGGCCTTCTTGGAAGAGGGCCAAGGGCTCGAACCCGGCGAGATACGCCGCCATGGCGCTCTCTAACCTGGGGATTCCCTGACCCTGAAGCCTTCCTTCCACTCTCGTGAATGGGAGATACGCTTTTACAGGCGAACGCGCCGCTAAAGGTGCCTCCCACGAGCCTCCAACGTACCTAGCCAAAGAAGGCATGGCAGGAGCCACTGGCTCTGCCGCCTTCCTTGGCCTGGAATAAGGACCGCCCTCCATCATATCAACCTCCCGGTGCGGAGGGAAGAGGGGGCAGCTCTATTGCCAGCCGTTGAGCAGCTCTCTCAATGAGACCCGGAAAATCCGCTCTCAGAGAGGCTGCAGCGAAAGAGAGAGCTTGATCTCTCAGAGCTCGTATCCCCTTCGCTATAGGGACTACAAGCCCTCTCGCTCTCCAAAGGAAAGGGGGGCTTGAAAGTATGAGGGACGGGGTCCGACTGTTCCATTGGAATGCCAGACCCTTCCTCAAAATCCCCATCTTCCCCGAGTCTGCGCCGTCGGACGACGCCTCTGAAGCAGAGGCTAGTATCGACAACACATCCTCAAGGGGGGATGTCCTCCCTGAAAAACGCCCAACGCTGCTTCCTCTCCTTTAAAGAAAGGAGGGCGCAGGAGGCGCACTGGGGGACTGCAGACGCCTTCCTTGGCATGCTGGGATCCCAAACACACGAAACATAAGTCGTGGTGGTCACGGCCGCCATGGAAGTGCATCTGCACTGAGCTCTGAAAAGAGCTTTTGGGGGTGGAAAATCTCCCGGTGTGCTCATTTAGACGACGTTGATGACTGGAATATCAACGGCGTTTTCGTCCCTGAGTCTTCGTGCCTCGTCTCTTCTTGGCTCTTCAGTCTAGTCATCCAGTCGCTGAAGAAAAAGGGAGGCTGATTGAGGGAGGCACCCCCTCTTATAGGGACACCTGTACTCCTATTGGCTGCAGGTGTGTGCATAATTTTGTCTCAGGCTGCTGCTGCCTTAGGGGCAGAGGGTAAACCATTAGGAGCAGAGCTCCCCCTATGGGGCGAGGCTCCACGATATAGAACTCATGAGAGTCAACTTGTTGCTCAAAGCCGTGATCGTGGCTGTGACGTTTAGCCTCATTCTAAGGCTGTTCGGAACTCTCCAGCTGTAGTGTCTGTGTTTTCATTTGGAGTGTTAACTGTAACCTGGGTGTTCTCTTTAGCCTTGTCTACAAGGCTTGCTGCCACCAAATGCGCCTTGGTTCGGGCAACGTTCAATGTACTCTTTGTACGTCTGAGGCAGAGGATGTTACTGTACATTCCACCCACTCTTTTACTAGTTTATGTATGGGTGGTCCTCTTTAGCTCAGCTGGTAGAGCACGGCGCTTGTAACGCCAGGGTAGTGGGTTCGATCCCCGGGACCACCCATACACAATAATGTATGCACGCATGACTGTAAGTCGCTTTGGATAAAAGCGTCTGCTAAATGGCTTATTATTATTATTATTATTATTATTATTATTATTATTATTAATCCCTCCAGTTATTTCTAGACCCAAGCTCCCCATCTTTTTACATGTTGTAAAGACCATCTTTTTACATGTTGTACAGACCATCTTGTTACATGTTGTACAGACCATCTTTTTGTTATCCCAGCTGTTTATCATCTATGCGTAGTCACTTTACAAATGACCTCGACTAACCTGTACCCCAGCACATTGACTCTGTACCGGTTCCCCCTGTATATAGCCTTGTTATTGTTATGTCATTTTCTTGTTAATTTCTTCTTCTATTGTTTAAAAACGTTTAGTTTATTTAGTAAAATTTTCTTAACTCTATTTCTTGAACTGCATTGTTGGTTAAGGGCTTGTCAGTAAGCATTTCACGGTAAGGTCTACACCTGTTGTATTAGGCGCATGTGACAAATAGAATTTGAATTGATTTGATATCATTAATATCAGTTATAATACATTACATCATAGTAGGCTGTCATAGTAACAGCATATCATTATTTGAATTCTGCATGACAAGCCAGGGGTCATACGTTTGCTTGTTCTTGAACTGAACATTGCACCTGCTCAAGATCAGTTACATACCCCACAGGCCCTCCACATAACCTCTATGTACAAATAAGAGAGCAGGTCTGGAATCAGTGTGGCAGGATAGGATGAATACAGAGAAGGATCACCGCGCTTTTACATGGTGGTCTTTCTGGGGGGGCGGGGGGAATAATCATTTAATGATGATAAGTTTAATTAGAATGTCTACAATGCGAACAGTGACACAATTAATAAGTCATGCTGTGAGAGGTACTGGATCCGGCTCAAATTAAGCACTGGTGTTAGGGCAAAAACCAAAACGTACACCACTTTTGTTTGGGAAACGTTTTAATAGACCGTATAGAGCCCGACCTCTGCTGGTGAAATAGGGGAATAGCACTTCAATTATACAGTTTGTGTCAGTGGCCCTTCCTCAATTCATCTTTCCTTGATTCCTTGCATCCTCTTACCTCGTCACCTTTTCATCAGAGGGGAGGGACCTTCTATTCCAATGTGTGTATGAGGAGGAAGCAAGGAGTTAAGATGTGAGGAATTGAGGAAATACTTTTTGAGTGTGTACGATGTTGAAAGGCCTCTCTCTGTCTCCCACAGATCTCCCTCTCTCAGACCTGCCCCTGCTGAAACACCTAAGAAAGAGACTCCTAAAAAGGAGGCGGGGGGCAGAGTTAAGCTAAAAGCAGACCCCTCTCTCCTCGCCCCCCTCTCCCCCAACACACACACCTCCAGCCCCACCCCGACCCCCAACACCCCTACCCCCACCCCCACCCCGACCCCAGCCAGCAGAACAGGCCTGTGGAACAAAACCCTAGATATGGCACCCAGAGCTACTCCTCCCAACAACTCTCTGGGTGAGCACCATTTGCCCTGTCTGTCTAGTTGGTTATCCACATTTCCCAGATTTCAGTGTTCATTATTTGTGGCTATTATGGTTGATGTAATGTTTTTGGGGGCTGTATATTATAATGTCTTGTCTCTCTGTAGCAGCAGCAGACAACAGCAGCTCTCCTGCTGACTGGAGGTCCAGCCTCAAACCTGCCTCCAAGTAAGTATACTCTGTTCTACTCTACTCTATATTTTACTCTATATTCTTTTCTACTCTACATTCTATTCTACTCTGTTCTACTCTACTCTGTGTTCTACTCTACTCTATATTATACTCTACGTTCAGCACTATATTCTACTCAACTCTATATTCTACTCGACTCTATATTAGACTCTATAGTCTACTCTACGCTCTATTCTACTCTATATTCACATCTACTCTGGTTTCACTCCACTTCTCTCTATTCCACTATGTTGTGTTTCTGTTGTGCTCTATTCCACCTGCTGCTCATTCTCTTGTCACTGAACTCTAAAATACTCTGTAGAACTCTACTCTACAGAACTCTAAAATACTCTGTAGAACTCTACTCTACAGAACTCTAAAATACTCTGTAGAACTCTAAAATACTCTGTAGAACTCTACTCTACAGAACTCTAAAATACTCTACAGAACTCTAAAATACTCTGTAGAACTCTACAGAACTCTAGAATACTCTACAGAACTATACTCTACAGAACTCTAAAATACTCTGTAGAACTACAGAACTCAAAAATACTATGTAGAACTCGATAATACTCTGTAGAACTCTACTCTACAGAACTCTAAAATACTCTACAGAACTCCAAAATACTCTACAGAACTCTAAAATACTCTACAGAACTCTAAAATACTCTACAGAACTCTAAACTACTCTACAGAACTCTAAAATACTCTGTAGAACTCTACTCTACAGAACTCTAAAATATTCAACAGAACTCTAAAATACTCGGTAGAACTCTAAAATACTCTGTAGAACTCTACTCTACAGAACTCTAAAATACTCGACAGAACTCTAAAATACTCGACAGAACTCTAAAATACTCACAGAACTCTAAAATACTCGGTAGAACTCTAAAATACTCTGTAGAACTCTAACATACTCTAAAATACTCTACAGAACTCTAAAATACTCTACAGAACTCTACTCTACAGAACTCTAAAATACTCTGTAGAACTCTACTCTACAGAACTCTCATATACACTGTAGAACGCTACTCTACAGAACTCTCATATACACTGTAGAACTCTATTCTACTCTACCCTACTCCTATTCTGTTCCACGTTGGTTCAATTCCACCTTGGTTCTATCCCACTTCCACTTGTGTTGTCCCTGGTCCACTAGTATACTGGGAGGTCTGGTCACCTGGGTGTGAGGTCACATCCACTGTAGAAGAGTCACTTGGGTGAGGTCCCAGCCACCGTAGAAGAGTCACTTGGGTGAGGCCCCAGCCGCCGTAGAAGAGTCAACTGGGTTTGGCCCCAGCTGCCGTAGAAGAGTCAGTTGGGTGAGGCCCCAGCCGCCGTAGAAGAGTCACTTGGGTGAGGCCCCAGCCACCGTAGAAGAGTCAACTGGGTTTGGCCCCAGCCACCGTAGAAGAGTCAGTTGGGTGAGGCCCCAGCCGCCGTAGAAGAGTCAACTGGGTTTGGCCCCAGCCACCGTAGAAGAGTCACTTGGGTGAGGTCCCAGCCGCCGTAGAAGAGTCACTTGGGTGAGGTCCCAGCCACCGTAGAAGAGTCACTTGGGTGAGGTCCCAGCCACCGTAGAAGAGTCACTTGGGTGAGGTCCCAGCCACCGTAGGGCACCACAGTCCGAGAACAATCACTTGGCCCTATTACCTGTACTCGTGTATTCATCCGTTCATCTTTCCATCCGTTCATTCGTTCTGCAGGCGGTTTGTACATGCCGCTCCAAGCCGCTCTGTTTTCATGGGCCACCGGAGATCAAAGACCCTCCCCTCCCTCCTCGCCCACATCAGACCTGCGGTGTGTCGGGCTAAAGCCGTCCCCTAGTGCAACATGAAATTAGTGCTCAGAGTCCCATCCCCCTGCCCCCAGATGACCATTCTTCCTCCTCCTCAGTCCTACTGACCCTCAGACCCTCAGAATGTACAGAAGGTGAGAGGTGAAATATATTTTCTGTGAGAAAATGAGAGGTCAGAGGTCAGATTACATTCAGGGAGGCAAGGAAAATCAAGACGACGTTACATCTGTTCTTCCGCTCTCTCCTCCTCCCCTTGCTCTTTCTCCTCCCCTCCTCTCTCTCTCCCCCCCCTCTCTCTCCTCCTCCTCCCCTCTCTCTCTTTCTCCTCATCTCTCTCGCTAGGCCTGCAGGTCCTAAAGAATCCTCTCCCCGCCACACTGACATTAAGAAGGCTGAAACCCCCTCTCGGCCCTGGGCAGGTGGATCAGGAAACCCCCAGGCTTCAGGCCCTACTGGGTCTACTCTGGCCCCCTCCATCCCTCCACAAGCCTCCTCACCCAGCCCGCTGAACACCAGCCCTGGGACATGGGGTAAGACACAGAAAAATAGACAGACAGACATACACTTCCCCAGTTCCCCATAAAACACACTATTCTCCTGCGTTTCCTCTCCTCTTCCAGGCTTTCTGACTGGAAAGAGCTCAACGACAGCTAACGGCACCAAGACTGACACCAAGACACCTAAACCAGTAGGTTTAACACATGAAATAAATGGTGATGGGATGAGGGATGTTAATACGTGTGTGGTTATATTAATGTGTGTGTGTGTGTGCAGGGTAAACCGGACTACATCCCGAAGGAAGAGATCCTGAGAGAGCTTCAGGAGATAGAGGACAGTGTTAATGAGCTGGAGAGGAAAGGAGTGGACCTGGAGAAACAACTACGGGCCTGTGAAGAGAGTAAGAGACACACAGAGGGAGAGATGGAGAGGGGAGGAGGAGAGGGGAGGAGGAGAGGTAGAGTGAGGAGGGAGAGGGGGAGAGAGGGATGGAGGAGGAGAGAGGGAGGGAGGAGGAGGAGAGAGGGATGAGAGGAGAGGGTGATGGAGAGGTTTGAGAGGGAGGAGGAGAGGGGGAGAAGTGGTGGAGGAGAGAGGGAGCAGAGAGGGGGAGATTGAGAGAGGGAGCAGAGGGGGAGATTGAGAGTGAGGAGGAAGAGGAGAGAGGGAAGAGGGTACCCCAAATGAGGTGTAGATTGGGGTCGGTATCACCTGAGGGGATGTGACCCAAAAAGAGACTGGTGAATTTCCACCACTTCTGGCTCTAATAAAGTCTCTGATAGCTTCCTGTCTCTGTGGGATTGAGGGGCAGTACAAGGACATAAAGAGAGCACTGGTGGCTGGATGGAGGGAGGGAGGGAGGGAGGGAGGGAGGAGAGGAGAGGAGATGAGAGGTGGAAATGGTGTCTTAATATTTCTCTAGTATTTCATGACCTTTTGATATCTTGAAGTCTGCTTTTAAATTCCACTGTGTTGTTAATCGTGTCTCGTGTGTGTGTGTGTGTGTGTGTGTGTGTGTGTGTGTGTGTGTGTGTGTGTGTGTGTTTCAGAGGGAGAAGAGGACGTGGTGATGGATGACCTGATGGTGGAATGGTTCAACCTCATCAGAAACAAACAGGTGTCCATGAGGAGAGAGTCTGAACTGGTCTATATGTGAGTCGCTCTCATACACACACACGCACCACACACACACACACACACACCCACCCACATAAAATACACACAACAGATATTTCCTAGTCCTCTAACGTGTGTGTGTGTGTGTGTGTGTGTGTGTGTGTGTGTGTGTGCGCGCAGAGCGAAGACACAGGACTTAGAGGAACAGCAGCCCAGTGTAGAGCAGGAGCTGAGGAGACTCATGGACAAACCTGGTGAGGAGAGAGAGGGTGGGGTGTGTTGGGGACAAACCTGGTGAGGAGAGAGAGGGTGGGGTGGGGTGGGGTCAAACCTGGTGAGGAGGGTGGGGTGGGGTGGGGTGGGGTCAAACCTGGTGAGGAGAGAGAGAGAGGGTGGGGGTGGGGACAAACCTGGTGAGGAGAGAGAGAGGGTGGGGTGGGGACAAACCTGGTGAGGAGAGAGAGAGGGTGGGGTGGGGACAAACCTGGTGAGGAGAGAGAGGGTGGCGTGGGGTGGGGTCAAACCTGGTGAGGAGGGTGGGGTGGGGTGGGGTCAAACCTGGTGAGGAGGGTGGGGTGGGGTGGGGTCAAACCTGGTGAGGAGAGGGTGGGGTGGGGTGGGGACAAACCTGGTGAGGAGAGAGAGAGGGTGGGGTGGGGACAAACCTGGTGAGGAGAGAGAGGGTGGGGTGGGGTCAAACCTGGTGAGGAGAGAGAGAGGGTGGGGGTGGGGTGGGGACAAACCTGGTGAGGAGAGAGAGAGGGTGGGGTGGGGTGGGGACAAACCTGGTAGAGGAGAGAGAGAGAGAGGGTGGGGGTGGGGTGGGGTGGGGACAAACCTGGTGAGGAGAGAGAGAGGGTGGGTGGGGGACAAACCTGGTGAGGAGAGAGAGAGGGTGGGGTGGGGTGGGGTGGGGTCAAACCTGGTGAGGAGAGAGAGGGTGGCGTGGGGTGGGGTCAAACCTGGTGAGGAGGGTGGGGTGGGGTGGGGTCAAACCTGGTGAGGAGAGAGAGAGAGGGTGGGGTCAAACCTGGTGAGGAGAGGGTGGGGTGGGGTGGGGTGGGGACAAACCTGGTGAGGGAGAGAGAGGGTGGGGGTGGGGTGGGGTGGGGACAAACCTGGTGAGGAGAGAGAGAGGGTGGGGTGGGGACAAACCTGGTGAGGAGAGAGAGGGTGGGGTGGGGTCAAACCTGGTGAGGAGAGAGAGAGGGTGGGGTGGGGTGGGGACAAACCTGGTGAGGAGGAGAGAGAGGGTGGGGTGGGGTGGGGACAAACCTGGTGAGGAGAGAGAGAGAGAGGGTGGGGTGGGGTGGGGACAAACCTGGTGAGGAGAGAGAGAGGGTGGGGTGGGGGTGGGGTGGGGACAAACCTGGTGAGGAGAGAGAGAGGGTGGGGTGTGTTGGGGTCAAACCTGGTGAGGAGAGAGAGAGAGGGTGGGGTGGGGTGGGGTGGGGTCAAACCTGGTGAGGAGAGGGTGGGGTGTGTTGGGGACAAACCTGGTGAGGAGAGGGTGGGGTGGGGTGGGGGTCAAACCTGGTGAGGAGAGAGAGAGGGTGGGGTGGGGTCAAACCTGGTGAGGAGAGAGAGAGGGTGGGGTGGGGTGGGGTGGGGACAAACCTGGTGAGGAGAGAGAGAGAGGGTGGGGTGTGTTGGGGTCAAACCTGGTGAGGAGAGAGAGAGGGTGGGGTGTGTTGGGGACAAACCTGGTGAGGAGAGAGAGAGGGTGGGGTGTGTTGGGGTCAAACCTGGTGAGGGGAGAGAGAGAGGGTGGGGTGTGTTGGGGTCAAACCTGGTGAGGAGAGGGTGGGGTGTGTTGGGGACAAATCTGGTGAGGAGAGGGTGGGGTGGGGTGGGGTCAAACCTGGTGAGGAGAGAGAGAGGGTGGGGTGGGGTCAAACCTGGTGAGGAGAGAGAGAGGGTGGGGTGGGGACAAACCTGGTGAGGAGAGAGAGAGGGTGGGGCGGGGTGGGGTGGGGTCAAACCTGGTGAGGAGAGAGAGGGTGGCGTGGGGTGGGGTCAAACCTGGTGAGGAGGGTGGGGTGGGGTGGGGTCAAACCTGGTGAGGAGAGAGAGAGAGGGTGGGGTCAAACCTGGTGAGGAGAGGGTGGGGTGGGGTGGGGTCAAACCTGGTGAGGAGAGAGAGAGGGTGGGGTGGGGACAAACCTGGTGAGGAGAGAGAGGGTGGGGTGGGGTCAAACCTGGTGAGGAGAGAGAGGGTGGGGTGGGGTCAAACCTGGTGAGGAGAGAGAGAGAGGGTGGGGTGGGGTGGGGACAAACCTGGTGAGGAGAGAGAGAGGGTGGGGTGGGGGGGGGACAAACCTGGTGAGGAGAGAGAGAGAGGGTGGGGTGGGGTGGGGACAAACCTGGTGAGGAGAGAGAGAGGGTGGGGTGGGGGTGGGGTGGGGACAAACCTGGTGAGGAGAGAGAGAGGGTGGGGTGTGTTGGGGTCAAACCTGGTGAGGAGAGAGAGAGGGTGGGGTGGGGTGGGGTGGGGTCAAACCTGGTGAGGAGAGGGTGGGGTGTGTTGGGGACAAACCTGGTGAGGAGAGGGTGGGGTGGGGTGGGGTCAAACCTGGTGAGGAGAGAGAGAGGGTGGGGTGGGGTCAAACCTGGTGAGAGAGAGAGAGGGTGGGGTGGGGGTGGGGTGGGGACAAACCTGGTGAGGAGAGAGAGAGGGTGGGGTGTGTTGGGGTCAAACCTGGTGAGGAGAGAGAGAGGGTGGGGTGTGTTGGGGACAAAACCTGGTGAGGAGAGAGAGAGGGTGGGGTGTGTTGGGGTCAAACCTGGTGAGGAGAGAGAGAGGGTGGGGTGTGTTGGGGTCAAACCTGGTGAGGAGAGGGTGGGGTGTGTTGGGGACAAATCTGGTGAGGAGAGGGTGGGGTGGGGTGGGGTCAAACCTGGTGAGGAGAGAGAGAGGGTGGGGTGGGGTCAAACCTGGTGAGGAGAGAGAGAGGGTGGGGTGGGGACAAACCTGGTGAGGAGAGAGAGAGGGGTGGGGTGGGGTCAAACCTGGTGAGGAGAGAGAGGGTGGCGTGGGGTGGGGTCAAACCTGGTGAGGAGGGTGGGGTGGGGTGGGGTCAAACCTGGTGAGGAGAGAGAGAGAGGGTGGGGTCAAACCTGGTGAGGAGAGGGTGGGGTGGGGTGGGGTCAAACCTGGTGAGGAGAGAGAGAGGGGTGGGGTGGGGACAAACCTGGTGAGGAGAGAGAGGGTGGGGTGGGGTCAAACCTGGTGAGGAGAGAGAGGGGGTGGGGTGGGGACAAACCTGGTGAGGAGAGAGAGGGTGGGGTGGGGTCAAACCTGGTGAGGAGAGAGAGAGGGGGGGTGGGGTGGGGACAAACCCAGTGAGGAGAGAGAGAGGGTGGGGTGGGGTGGGGACAAACCTGGTGAGGAGAGAGAGAGGGTGGGGTGGGGTGGGGACAAACCTGGTGAGGAGAGAGAGAGGGTGGGGTGTGTTGGGGACAAACCTGGTGAGGAGAGAGAGAGGGTGGGGTGTGTTGGGGTCAAACCTGGTGAGGGAGAGAGAGAGGGTGGGGTGGGGTGGGGTGGGGTCAAACCTGGTGAGGAGAGGGTGGGGTGTGTTGGGGACAAACCTGGTGAGGAGAGGGTGGGGTGGGGTGGGGTCAAACCTGGTGAGGAGAGAGAGAGGGTGGGGTGGGGGACAAACCTGGTGAGGAGAGAGAGGGTGGGGTGGGGTCAAACCTGGTGAGGAGAGAGAGAGGGTGGGGTGGGGACAAACCTGGTGAGGAGAGAGAGAGGGTGGGGTGGGGTCAAACCTGGTGAGGAGAGAGAGAGGGTGGGGTGGGGTGGGGACAAACCTGGTGAGGAGAGAGAGAGGGTGGGGTGGGGTGGGGACAAACCTGGTGAGGAGAGAGAGAGGGTGGGGTGGGGTGGGGACAAACCTGGTGAGGAGGAGAGAGAGGGTGGGGTGGGGTGGGGACAAACCTGGTGAGGAGAGAGAGAGGGTGGGGTGTGTTGGGGTCAAACCTGGTGAGGAGAGAGAGAGGGTGGGGGTGGGGTGGGGTGGGGTCAAACCTGGTGAGGAGAGGGTGGGGTGTGTTGGGGACAAACCTGGTGAGGAGAGGGTGGGGTGGGGTGGGGTCAAACCTGGTGAGGAGAGAGAGAGGGTGGGGTGGGGTCAAACCTGGTGAGGAGAGAGAGGGTGGGGTGGGGTGGGGTGGGGACAAACCTGGTGAGGAGAGAGAGAGGGTGGGGTGGGGTCAAACCTGGTGAGGAGAGAGAGAGGGTGGGGTGGGGTGGGGGTGGGGTGGGGACAAACCTGGTGAGGAGAGAGAGAGGGTGGGGTGTGTTGGGGACAAACCTGGTGAGGAGAGAGAGAGGGTGGGGTGTGTTGGGGTCAAACCTGGTGAGGAGAGAGAGAGGGTGGGGTGGGGTCAAACCTGGTGAGGAGAGAGAGAGGGGGGGTGGGGTGTTGGGGACAAACCTGGTGAGGAGAGAGAGAGGGGTGGGGTGTGTTGGGGTCAAACCTGGTGAGGAGAGAGAGAGGGTGGGGTGTGTTGGGGTCAAACCTGGTGAGGAGAGGGTGGGGTGTGTTGGGGACAAATCTGGTGAGGAGAGGGTGGGGTGGGGTGGGGTCAAACCTGGTGAGGAGAGAGAGAGGGTGGGGTGGGGTCAAACCTGGTGAGGAGAGAGAGAGGGTGGGGTGGGGGTGGGGACAAACCTGGTGAGGAGAGAGAGAGGGTGGGGTGTGTTGGGGTCAAACCTGGTGAGGAGAGGGTGGGGTGTGTTGGGGACAAACCTGGTGAGGAGAGGGTGGGGTGGGGTGGGGGGGTCAAACCTGGTGAGGAGAGAGAGAGGGTGGGGTGGGGTCAAACCTGGTGAGGAGAGAGAGAGGGTGGGGTGGGGTGGGGACAAACCTGGTGAGGAGAGAGAGAGGGTGGGGTGTGTTGGGGTCAAACCTGGTGAGGAGAGAGAGAGGGTGGGGTGGGGTCAAACCTGGTGAGGAGAGAGAGAGGGTGGGGTGGGGTGGGGTGGGGTCAAACCTGGTGAGGAGAGAGAGAGGGTGGGGTGGGGTCAAACCTGGTGAGGAGAGAGAGAGGGTGGGGTGGGGTGGGGACAAACCTGGTGAGGAGAGAGAGAGGGTGGGGTGGGGTCAAACCTGGTGAGGAGAGAGAGAGGGTGGGGTGGGGTCAAACCTGGTGAGGAGAGAGAGAGGGTGGGGTGGGGTGGGGGACAAACCTGGTGAGGGAGAGAGAGGGTGGGGTGTGTTGGGGACAAACCTGGTGAGGAGAGAGAGAGGGTGGGGTGTGTTGGGGTCAAACCTGGTGAGGAGAGAGTGGGGTGTGTTGGGGACAAACCTGGTGAGGAGAGGGTGGGGTGTGTTGGGGACAAACCTGGTGAGGAGAGGGTGGGGTGTGTTGGGGACAAACCTTGTGAGAGGAGAGAGAGAGGGTGGGGTGTGTGTTGGGGACAAACCTGGTGAGGAGAGAGAGAGGGGGTGGGGTGTGTTGGGGTCAAACCTGGTGAGGAGAGAGAGAGGGTGGGGTGTGTGTTGGGGACAGTGCAAAAGTTGTTTGTGTGTTGGTTTTCACTGATTGATCCAGAATGTATTAGTAGTCAGTAACATGATGTGTGCAGAGCGGCTGAAGACGTTGTGGGATCGTCGTAGAGAAGAGGAGTTGATGGCCAAGCTAGTGGAGATCGTCAATGACAGGAACGCCATCATAGACGGACTGGACGATGACAGACTCAGGTAGGTGTGAGAGGGGGGGGAGTGTCTTAATGGGAATGGCTCTCTGGGATTGTGTGTTGTCTTTGTTGATGTCATGGTGTGTGTGTGTGTGTTGTAGTGTGTTTTAATGTGTGTGTTGTAAAGTGTGTGTGATAGACTAATCATGCTGTGTTCCTCTCTGTCTGGTCTCTTTTCAGGGAGGATGAGGAAGATGAGCAGCTCAATAAGATGATGAAGACCCTAGGTCAGTCCCTACACGACAGATCTAGGATCAGTTTCCCTTCTATAACCCTTATCAGACCCTAGGTCAGTTCCTACACGACAGATCTAGGATCAGTTTCCCTTCTATAACCCTTATCAGACCCTAGGTCAGTTCCTACACGACAGATCTAGGATCAGTTTCCCTTCTATAACCCCTTATCAGACCCTAGGTCAGTTCCTACACGACAGATCTAGGATCAGTTTCCCTTCTATAACCCTTATCAGACCCTAGGTCAGGTCCTACACGACAGATCTAGGATCAGTTTCCCCTCTATAACCCTTGGCAGACCCTAGGTCAGTTCCTACACGACAGATCTAGGATCAGTTTCCCTTCTATAACCCTTATCAGACCCTAGGTCAGTTCCTACACGACAGATCTAGGATCAGTTTCCCCTTCTATAACCCTTATCAGACCCTAGGTCAGTTCCTACACGACAGATCTAGGATCAGTTTCCCTTCTATAACCCTTACTCAGACCCTAGGTCAGTTCCTACACGACAGATCTAGGATCAGTTTCCCTTCTATAACCCTTATCAGACCCTAGGTCAGTTCCTACACGACAGATCTAGGATCAGTTTCCCTTCTATAACCCTTATCAGACCCTAGGTCAGTTCCTACACGACAGATCTAGGATCAGTTTCCCTTCTATAACCCTTATCAGACCCTAGGTCAGTTCCTACACGACAGATCTAGGATCAGTTTCCCTTCTATAACCCTTATCAGACCCTAGGTCAGTCCCTACACGACAGATCTAGGATCAGTTTCCCTTCTATAACCCTTATCAGACCCTAGGTCAGTCCCTACACGACAGATCTAGGATCAGTTTCCCTTCTATAACCCTTATCAGACCCTAGGTCAGTTCCTACACGACAGATCTAGGATCAGTTTCCCCTTCTATAACCCTTATCAGACCCTAGGTCAGTTCCTACACGACAGATCTAGGATCAGTTTCCCTTCTATAACCCTTATCAGACCCTAGGTCAGTTCCTACACGACAGATCTAGGATCAGTTTCCCCTTCTATAACCCTTATCAGACCCTAGGTCAGTTCCTACCACGACAGATCTAGGATCAGTTTCCTTCTATAACCCTTATCAGACCCTAGGTCAGTTCCTAGCACGACAGATCTAGGATCAGTTTCCTTCTATAACCCTTATCAGACCCTAGGTCAGTTCCTACACGACAGATCTAGGATCAGTTTCCCTTCTATAACCCTTATCAGACCCTAGGTCAGTTCCTACACGACAGATCTAGGATCAGTTTCCCTTCTATAACCCTTATCAGACCCTAGGTCAGTTCCTACACGACAGATCTAGGATCAGTTTCCCTTCTATAACCCCTTACCAGCCCCTAGGTCAGTTCCTACACGACAGATCTAGGATCAGTTTCCCTTCTATAACCCTTATCAGACCCTAGGTCAGTTCCTACACGACAGATCTAGGATCAGTTTCCCTTCTATAACCCTTATCAGACCCTAGGTCAGTTCCTACACGACAGATCTAGGATCAGTTTCCCTTCTATAACCCTTATCAGACCCTAGGTCAGTTCCTACACGACAGATCTAGGATCAGTTTCCCTTCTATAACCTCTTATCAGACCCTAGGTCAGTTCCTACACGACAGATCTAGGATCAGTTTCCCTTCTATAACCCTTATCAGACCCTAGGTCAGTTCCTACACGACAGATCTAGGATCAGTTTCCCTTCTATAACCCTTATCAGACCCTAGGTCAGTCCCTACACGACAGATCTAGGATCAGTTTCCCCTTCTATAACCCTTATCAGACCCTAGGTCAGTCCCTACACGACAGATCTAGGATCAGTTTCCCCTTCTATAACCCTTATCAGACCCTAGGTCAGTTCCTACACGACAGATCTAGGATCAGTTTCCCTTCTATAACCCTTATCAGACCCTAGGTCAGTTCCTACACGACAGATCTAGGATCAGTTTCCCTTCTATAACCCTTATCAGACCCTAGGTCAGTTCCTACACGACAGATCTAGGATCAGTTTCCTTCTATAACCCTTATCAGACCCTAGGTCAGTTCCTACACGACAGATCTAGGATCAGTTTCCCTTCTATAACCCTTATCAGACCCTAGGTCAGTTCCTACACGACAGATCTAGGATCAGTTTCCCTTCTATAACCCTTATCAGACCCTAGGTCAGTTCCTACACGACAGATCTAGGATCAGTTTCCCCTTCTATAACCCTTATCAGACCCTAGGTCAGTTCCTACACGACAGATCTAGGATCAGTTTCCCTTCTATAACCCTTATCAGACCCCCTAGGTCAGTCCCTACACGACAGATCTAGGATCAGTTTCCCTTCTATAACCCTTATCAGACCCTAGGTCAGTTCCTACACGACAGATCTAGGATCAGTTTCCCTTCTATAACCCTTATCAGACCCTAGGTCAGTCCCCACACGACAGATCTAGGATCAGTTTCCCTTCTATAACCCTTATCAGACCCTAGGTCAGTTCCTACACGACAGATCTAGGATCAGTTTCCCTTCTATAACCCTTATCAGACCCTAGGTCAGTCCCCACACGACAGATCTAGGATCAGTTTCCCTTCTATAACCCTTATCAGACCCTAGGTCAGTCCCTACACGACAGATCTAGGATCAGTTTCCCTTCTATAACCCTTATCAGACCCCTAGGTCAGTTCCTACACGACAGATCTAGGATCAGTTTCCCTTCTATAACCCTTATCAGACCCTAGGTCAGTTCCTCACACGACAGATATAGGATCAGTTTCCCTTCTATAACCCTTATCAGACCCCTAGGTCAGTTCCTACACGACAGATCTAGGATCAGTTTCCTTCTATAACCCCTTATCAGACCCTAGGTCAGTCCCTACACGACAGATCTAGGATCAGTTTCCCCTTCTATAACCCTTATCAGACCCTAGGTCAGTCCCTACACGACAGATCTAGGATCAGTTTCCCTCTATAACCCTTATCAGACCCTAGGTCAGTTCCTACACGACAGATCTAGGATCAGTTTCCCTTCTATAACCCTTATCAGACCCTAGGTCAGTTCCTGACACGACAGATCTAGGATCAGTTTCCCTTCTATAACCCCTTATCAGACCCTAGGTCAGTTCCTACACGACAGATCTAGGATCAGTTTCCTTCTATAACCCTTATCAGACCCTAGGTCAGTTCCTACCACGACAGATCTAGGATCAGTTTCCCTTCTATAACCCTTATCAGACCCTAGGTCAGTTCCTACACGACAGATCTAGGGATCAGTTTCCCTTCTATAATCCCTTATCAGACCCTAGGTCAGTTCCTACACGACAGATCTAGGATCAGTTTCCCTTCTATAACCCTTATCAGACCCTAGGTCAGTTCCTACACGACAGATCTAGGATCAGTTTCCCTTCTATAACCCTTATCAGACCCTAGGTCAGTTCCTACACGACAGATCTAGGATCAGTTTCCCTTCTATAACCCTTATCAGACCCTAGGTCAGTTCCTACACGACAGATCTAGGATCAGTTTCCCTTCTATAACCCCTTATCAGACCCTAGGTCAGTCCCCACACGACAGATCTAGGATCGGTTTCCCCTTCTATAACCCTTATCAGACCCTAGGTCAGTTCCTACACGACAGATCTAGGATCAGTTTCCCCTCTATAACCCTTATCAGACCCTAGGTCAGTCCCCACACGACAGATCTAGGATCAGTTTCCCCTTCTATAACCCTTATCAGACCCTAGGTCAGTCCCTACACGACAGATCTAGGATCAGTTTCCCCTTCTATAACCCTTATCAGACCCCTAGGTCAGTTCCTACCACGACAGATCTAGGATCAGTTTCCTTCTATAACCCTTATCAGACCCTAGGTCAGTTCCTACACGACAGATATAGGATCAGTTTCCCTTCTATAACCCTTATCAGACCCCTAGGTCAGTTCCTACACGACAGATCTAGGATCAGTTTCCTTCTATAACCCTTATCAGACCCTAGGTCAGTTCCTACACGACAGATCTAGGATCAGTTTCCCTTCTATAACCCTTATCAGACCCTAGGTCAGTTCCTACACGACAGATCTAGGATCAGTTTCCCTTCTATAACCCTTATCAGACCCTAGGTCAGTTCCTACACGACAGATCTAGGATCAGTTTCCCTTCTATAACCCTTATCAGACCCTAGGTCAGTTCCTACACGACAGATCTAGGATCAGTTTCCCTTCTATAACCCTTATCAGACCCTAGGTCAGTTCCTACACGACAGATCTAGGATCAGTTTCCCTTCTATAACCCTTATCAGACCCCTAGGTCAGTTCCTACACGACAGATCTAGGATCAGTTTCCTTCTATAACCCTTATCAGACCCTAGGTCAGTTCCTACACGACAGATCTAGGATCAGTTTCCCTTCTATAACCCTTATCAGACCCTAGGTCAGTTCCTACACGACAGATCTAGGATCAGTTTCCCTTCTATAACCCTTATCAGACCCTAGGTCAGTTCCACACGACAGATCTAGGATCAGTTTCCCTTCTATAACCCTTATCAGACCCCTAGGTCAGTTCCTACACGACAGATCTAGGATCAGTTTCCCTTCTATAACCCTTATCAGACCCTAGGTCAGTTCCTACACGACAGATCTAGGATCAGTTTCCCTTCTATAACCCTTATCAGACCCTAGGTCAGTTCCTACACGACAGATCTAGGATCAGTTTCCCTTCTATAACCCTTATCAGACCCTAGGTCAGTTCCTACACGACAGATCTAGGATCAGTTTCCCTTCTATAACCCTTATCAGACCCTAGGTCAGTTCCTACACGACAGATCTAGGATCAGTTTCCCTTCTATAACCCTAGGTCAGAGGCAGCTGAAGGGTGACACACAGCTTGACATTTCCCAGAGATTCTACAGTACATGAGGTGTCACCCTTCAGCTGCCTCTGACACAACTTATTCATTTAAGTCCTTTCGCTTTCAAACGTTCGTCTAATTGAAGAGGCTACCACTGTTTTTCAGTTTGTATTTATTTAAATAGTCCAAATGTGTGTTTTCATGGGGAAAATATGCATCTCATTTAATCTAATAGCTACTAATGGAAAAGCATCTAACAATTAACACCCCCTTTCAATTAGAAAAACCCCAACATATTAGTCCTTTTCTCTAACTGAAACTGAAATGCCTAATGTGTAGTAATGTATCTGGTTAATGTAGCAGGTTCAATTGACCCTAAACTGAGAGTCAGTCAGAAGTCAGTCTCATCTGTAATTCATATGATGCTGAGTGTTGAGCTAGAAATTGAGAAAATAAAGTTTGTTGAACTTTCGGATGGTCGCCTGATGTTGGGCAGTGTCCCAAATGGCACCCCATTACCTATGTAGTGCACTACTTTTGACCAGGGCTCATAGGGCTCTATATAGGGAATAGGGTGCCGTTTGGAACGCGGCCTTGGTAATGTTGTAATCAGGTCTGGTCAGCTTGGAGAGCTTTTCTAAATCGACCAGAGGCCAGAGGCTGCCTATTTAGACTTAATGTATTCATCATGTTAATGCTGCATTATTATTCTAATGTGTGGGGGGGTGTGGTGGGTTCTGTAGAAACAGTATCTGTGCCTTAGTTGAGAAATAATGAGTCCTCTTCTAATTGAATGCAAATCATTCTGCATGATCAAACCCAATGCTTTCTCACCTTGGCTTGCGCTCTGTTGTAGCGTTTAACTGGTCTCGTTGTCAGACAATCTTTTCTTTTAAAGAGCATCTGCCCCCGGAAACCAACTTCTCATTTAGAAAGCAGCCCTATGTGGCGTCGATATGAGTCGAGCATTTATTCTGCTGTCAAAACCGACTACAAAGTGTAAATGGGATACTTTTGGTGATAACGTCAGTCTCGTCCGAAACTGAGTTTTGTGAGACTTGAGGTCGTGACTGCGTCACAGCATAAATGAAGGTTGGGTGTGTTTCAATCCTGCACACAGCTGGCAGCACACAAGTAATCATCAATTCGGAGTGCAGCTGTTCGCAACCCGATTGTGATGCCTGTGGTAAATGTATGTTGACTTTGAATATCCCTATGGAATCTTCAGTAAATTGCAGAATGCACATGGGACAACACAGAACATTCCAATAGCTCCACATTTCAATGACTTAAACCTCAAACCAACTATCAATTGTAGAAATTCATATACAAATATTGAAAACATTTAATGAGAACTAAAAGGTGTGCAACGTGTAAATATTGTCTCATTTACAGTGTGTAATTTATTGACGGTCCCTAACTAGCCCCGGAGATAGGCTATCCAAAGTCAAACCAACTTTGCCACGGTTGCACACCAGCCAGCTGAAGCTAATTGGCGAAATAATTTGGCGAACACACACACACACACACACACAAGACACTCAAACCTCACCCAGAAACCAACTGGCGTTTTGAATTGAGTCATTTCTTAATGAACCAAATCTAAAAGGAGGCCGAATCAGGAAGCACTCTCTCTCTTTAACTGTGTGAATGATCCCTCTAATAATGTCCTTACTCTCTAACCCTCTGTAACATGTAGCCTATGGGAGATACTGTCTAACCCTGTCTCTCTTCTTTTGTTTGTCACTGGTCTTATTGTAACCTCTCTTTTCCCTCTACCAATTTTTCTGCCCTCTGTCCATCTTCCCATTTTATTCTCTCTCTCTCTCTGTCTCTCTCTCTCTCTCTCTCTCTCTCTGTATCTCTCTCTCAGACACAAAGAAAGAGAAGAAGAAGAAGTCTGGCTTCAAGTTGTTTGGTTGGAACAAGAAGGAGGGATGATTCCATGGGGACGGACTCTGGGACACACTGTTACACTGCTTTAGATGTGGTTATTACGGTTTGATAGTTGATGTATTGAAGTCTTAACTCTCTGATTCATTATTACTGTTGGTTACAGTTGATGTATTGAAGTCTGTTAACTCTCTGATTCATTATTACTGTTGGTGATAGTTGATGTATTGAAGTCTGTTAACTCTCTGATTCATGTGTCTATAATACACTCCTGACTTGTGACCCGTCATTCTCATCCATGTACCCACACTGTCCTCCCTGTGTCAAGCTGACACGCATTACAACACTACACACAGCACATCCACACTGTGTCTGTCTGTCTAATGTGTGTGTGTGTGTGTATGTGTGCTCGTGTATGTGTGTGTGCGCTTGTGGTTAGTTAATCTGTAGGATGGGGATTATGTAGGGTTTAGAAGATATCAAAGGAACTATGGCCTCGCTGTCTAATAATGACTCACTGCTAATGGCTTACATCACTCACTCAACCGTGTGTGTGTGCGCCCTCGCCCATGTTTACAAGCTACAGAGAGAAACAGTGTTTTGTTGAAGAGGGGTCGGCCAACTCTCTTCTTATGACATAGTAATCATCATGTTTCTCTATAGCTTCATCTATCCATGTGATGGTTTATGTTATCTTCTGACTCCAGATCAGATGTTAGCTCTGTAAGCGCCCCCTAGTTCATGTTTTATAATGTTATGTCTTGACTCCAGATCAGTGATGAGTGTCTTATGAGCTTTTATTAAGCAGCGTTTTGCATTGATCAAAGTTAATGTGTATAAATGCTGACCCTTCAGCCGAAGGGTTTTTATTCAGTATAAGAGACTTGCTTTTACCACGTCACATTACTATTCTGTTAATGATCACATTACTATTCTGTTAATGATCAGCATGGTGCCTTAGTGACTTCACATTCCTATTCTGTTCTAATGATCAGCATGGTGCCTTAGTGACTTCACATTCCTATTCTGTTATAATGATCAGCATGGTGCCAGTGACTTCACATTCCTATTCTGTTAATGATCAGCATGGTGCCTTAGTGACTTCACATTCCTATTCTGTTCTAATGATCAGCATGGTGCCTTAGTGACTTCACATTCCTATTCTGTTCTAATGATCAGCATGGTGCCTTAGTGACTTCACATTCCTATTCTGTTCTAATGATCAGCATGGTGCCTTAGTGACGTCACATTCCTATTCTGTTCTAATGATCAGCATGATGCCTTAGTGACTTCACATTCCTATTCTGTTCTAATGATCAGTATGGTGCCTTAGTGACTTCACATTCCTATTCTGTTCTAATGATCAGCATGGTGCCTTAGTGACTTCACATTCCTATTCTGTTCTAATGATCAGCATGGTGCCTTAGTGACTTCACATTCCTATTCTGTTCTAATGATCAGCATGGTGCCTTAGTGACTTCACATTCCTATTCTGTTCTAATGATCAGCATGGTGCCTTAGTGACTTCACATTCCTATTCTGTTCTAATGATCAGCATGGTGCCTTAGTGACTTCACATTCCTATTCTGTTCTAATGATCAGCATGGTGCCTTAGTGACTTCACATTCCTATTCTGTTCTAATGATCAGCATGATGCCTTAGTGACTTCACATTCCTATTCTGTTCTAATGATCAGCATGGTGCCTTAGTGACTTCACATTCCTATTCTGTTCTAATGATCAGCATGGTGCCTTAGTGACGTCACATTCCTATTCTGTTCTAATGATCAGCATGGTGCCTTAGTGACTTCACATTCCTATTCTGTTCTAATGATCAGCATGGTGCCTTAGTGACGTCACATTCCTATTCTGTTCTAATGATCAGCATGGTGCGTTAGTGACTTCACATTCCTATTCTGTTCTAATGATCAGCATGGTGCCTTAGTGACTTCACATTCCTATTCTGTTAATGATCAGCATGGTGCCTTAGTGACTTCACATTCCTATTCTGTTCTAATGATCAGCATGGTGCCTTAGTGACTTCACATTCCTATTCTGTTCTAATGATCAGCATGGTGCCTTAGTGACGTCACATTCCTATTCTGTTAATGATCAATAGTTGAGACAGAAATGTGCCCAGTTTTAGTCTTGTGGAGAAACTATGAAGTGAATGATTTGACCAGGAAATGGATGCGTGAATTATTTGACCAGGAAATGAATGAGTGAATGATTCGATCCATATTGGATTTGAGAATGAATGTGCTGTTCAAAATGGCTGATACCTGAGTCGTCATTGAGGGGAGAATTTCTAAGATAACGGCACTTTTAATAAATGGCAAGAGTGACTGTTTTCTTTTTAGATGGTTGTGGGAGAATTTAGATCAATTCTTATGCGCTTTTATGATTCGAGACAATTGTTAAATGTCATTTTTTGGGGGGTATAATTTGTGAGCTGATTTGTGGTTTATGAGAATGGAGGATTGTCTTTCTAATTCAACACACTGATATTAAATGAGCTGTAATAAACTGTGGAATGCAGACTACAGTTGGACGACCGTTGGACCAAAACCACTAAAAGCTTATAACTGATCCTGTGTTCCCTCTATGTTCCCATGTGTCTCCCTGCATGTACTGTCCTGTATCTATGCACTGTTTATTTCTGATATCGCCATTTTTTTTCTTTCAATAAATTCAATAATGATGGAAAATGTAAATTTTGCCCTGGTGTTCAATATTTCGAATTCCTCACGTTATATATACACAGTACCAGTCAAAAGTTTGGACACCTACTCATTCAAGGGTTTTTCTTTTCTTTTTTACTATTTTCTACATTGTAGAATAATAGTGAAGACCAACTATGAAATAACACATGGAATCATGTAGTAACCCAAAAAGTGTTACACAAATCGAAATATATTTGAGATTCTTCAAAGTAGCCTTGATGACAGCTTTGCACACTCTTGGCGTTCTCTCAACCAGCTTCATGAGGTAGTCACCTGGAATGTTATTCCAACAGTCTTGAAGGAGTTCCCACATATGCTGAGCACTTGTTGGCTGCTTTTCCTTCACTCTGTGGTCCAACTCATCCCAAACCATCTCAATTGGGTTGAGGTCTGCTGATTGTGGAGGCCAGGTCATCTGATGCAGCACTCCATCACTCCTTCTTGGTCAAATAGCCCTTACACAGCCTGGAGGTGTGTTGGGTCATTGTCCTGTTGAAAAACAAATGATAGTCCCACTAAGCGCAAACCAGATGGGATGGCGTATCGCTGCAGAATGCTGTGGTAGCCATGCTGGTTAAGTGTGCCTTGAATTCTAAGTAAATGACCAACCGTGTCACCAGAAAAGCACCATCACACCACCTCCTCCACGCTTCACGGTGGGAGCCACTCATGCGGAGATCATCCATTCACCTACTCTGCGTCTCACAAAGACATGGCGGTTGGAACCAAAAACTTCAAATTTGGACTCATCAGACAAGGACACATTTCCACCGGTCTAATGTCCATTGCTCGTGTTTCTTGGCCCAAGCAAGTCAATTCTTCTTATTGGTGTCCTTTAGTAGTGGTTTCTTGGCAGCAATTCGACAATGAAGGCCTGATTCACGCAGTCTTCTCTGAACAGTTGCTGTTGAGATGTGTCTATTTGAACTCTGTGAAGCATTTATTTGGGCTGCAATATGAGGTGCAGTTAATTGTCGATTTCTGAGGCTGGTAACTCTTAACGAACTTATCCTCTGCAGCAGAGGTACAGTTGAAGTCAGAAGTTTACATACACCTTAGCCAAATACATTTAAACTCAGTTTTTCACAATTCCTGACATTTAATCCTAGTAAAAATTCCCTGTCTTAGGTCAGTTAGGATCACCACTTTATTTTAAGAATGTGAAATGTCAGAATGTATTATTTCTTTCTTTCATCACATTCCCAGTGGGTCAGAAGTTTATATACACTCAATTAGTATTTGGTAGCATTGCCTTTAAATTGTTCAACTTGGGTCAAATTTTTCGGGTAACCTTCCACAAGCTTCCCACAATAAGTTGGGTGAATTTTGTCCCATTCCTCCTGACAGAGCTGGTGTAACTGAATCAGGTTTGTAGGCCTCCTTGCTCGCACACGCTTTTTCAGTTCTGCCTACACATTTTCTATAGGATTGAGGTCAGGGCTTTGTGATGGCCACTCCAATACCTTGACTTTGTTGTCCTTAAGCCATTTTGCCGCAACTTTGGAAGTATGCTTGGGGTCATTGTCCATTTGGAAGACCCATTTGCGACCAAGCTTTAACTTCCTGACTGATGTCTTGAGATGTTGCTTCAATATATCCACATAATTTTCCTTCCTCATGATGCCATCTATTTTGTGAAGTGCACCAGTCCCTCCTGCAGCAAAGCACCCCCACAGCATGATGCTGCCACCCCCGTGCTTCACGGTTGGGATGGTGTTCTTCGGCTTGCAAGCAACCCCCTTTTTCCTCCAAAACATAACGATGGTCAATATGGCCAAACAGTTCTATTTTTGTTTCATCAGACCAGAGAAAATTTCTCCAAAAAGTACAATATTTGTCCCCATGTGCAGTTGCAAACCATAGTCTGGCTTTTTTATGGCGGTTTTGGAGTAGTGGCTTCTTCCTTGCTGAGCGGCCTTTCAGGTTATGTTGATATAGGACTTGTTTTACTGTGGATATAGATACTTTTGTACCTGTTTCCTCCAGCATCTTCACAAGGTCCTTTGCTGTTGTTCTGGGATTGATTTGCACTTTTCGCACCAAAGTACGTTCATCTCTAGGAGACAGAACGTGTCTCCTTCCTGAGCGGTATGACGGCTGCGTGGTCCCATGGTGTTTATACTTGCGTATTATTGTTTGTACAGATGAATGTGGTACCTTCAGGCATTTGGAAATTGCTCCCAAGGATGAACCAGACTTGTGCAGGTCTATAATTTTTTTTCTGAGGTCTTGGCTGATTTCATTTGATTTTCCCATGATGTCAAGCAAAGAGGCACTGAGTTCGAAGGTAGGCCTTGAAATACATCCACAGGTACACCTCCAATTGACTCAAATAATGTCAATTAGCCTATCAGAAGCTTCTAAAGCCATGACATCATTTTCTGGAATTTTCCAAGCTGTTTAAAGCCACAGTCAACTTAGTGTATGTAAACTTCTGATCAGTCCCTACACCCAAACGAGGGCATTGCGTTCATCCACCTCTGGCCTGCTGGCTCCCCTTCCTCTGCGGAAGCATAGTTCCCGCTCAGCCCAGTCAAAACTGTTCGCTGCTCTGGCACCCCAATGGTGGAACAAGCTCCCTCACGACGCCAGGACAGCGGAGTCACTCACCACCTTCCGGAGACATTTGAAACCCCACCTCTTTAAGGAATACCTGGGATAGGATAAAGTAATCCTTCTACCCCCCCCCCCCAAAAAAAAAAAAAAAATTGTAAAGTGGTTAACCCACTGGCTATAGGGTGAATGCACCAATTTGTAAGTCGCTCTGCTAAATGACTTAAATGTAAATGATACAGTGAATTATAAGTGAAATTATCTGTCTGTAAACAATTGTTGGAAAGATGACTTGTGTCATGCACAAAGTAGATGTCCTAACCGACTTGCCAAAACTATAGTTTGCTAACAAGGAACTTGTGGAGTGGTTGAAAAAATAGTTTTAATGACTCCAACCTAAGTATATGTAAACTTCCGACTTCAACGTAACTCTGGGTCTTCCTTTCCCGTGGCAGTCCTCATGAGAGCGCTTGATGGTTTTTGCGACTACACTTTCCGGTTTGACTCACCATGTCTTAAAGTAATGATGGACTGTCGTTTCTCTTTGCTTATTTGAGCTGTTCTTGCCATAATATGGACTTGGTCTTTTACCAAATAGGGCTATCTTCTGTATACCAACCCTACCTTGTCACAACACAACTGATTGGCTCAAACCATTTAGAAGGAAATAAATTCCACAAATTAACTTTTAAGAAGGCACACCTGTTAATTGAAATACATTCCAGGTGACTACCTCATGAAGCTGGTTGAGAGAATGCCAAGCGTGTGCAAAGCTGTCATCAAGGCAGAGGGTGGCTACTTTGAAGAATCTCAAATATAAAATATATTTTTATTTAACACTTTTTTTGGTTACTACATGATTCCATATGTGTTATTTCATAGTTTTGATGTCTTCACTATTATTCTACAATGTAAAAAATAGTCAAAATAAAGAAAAACCCTTGAATGAGTAGGTGTGTCCAAACTTTTGACTGGTACTATATATTAATATGGTAACCGTGAAGCACTTGGTGACAAATGTTTTGTCGGAAGTGTTTGTTGAAGATGATTAGCTACTGTAAATCACTTGGTGACAGAGTAACAATGAGTTGTGATGTTTGAGTGTTTGCGTAAAAGAGACTGCAGTACCAGCTCTGGCCACCAGATGGTAGCACTCACCAGCTCTGTCTCTTCCCTCATCTCATCCGGATTTATCTGTTGGCATCTAGGTAGAGGCCTGATACTCTGACACTAGGAGAGGGATACGCTGCATCCCAATAATATCTCATTTTTCCTCAAGTGTTCACAACTTCCCCCAAATTCTAACGCATTAATTTGATGGAGGCGTGTGTCTTCTACCAGTCATTTCTAACTGTCATTTCTAACTGTCATTTTCTTTCAAATCAGTGAAGGGAAGTTAACAAGTGCACACTTTGGAAGTAAAGAGCGATAATTGGTACGTAGCTAGTCTCATATTGTCACTCACAAACACTATGAATGGCAGTTACAGAAAAGGTGGTGTTCTGAGTTAATTAAGGTGTGTGTCCATCTACCCTTCAAAAGCAGCCCCTGGCTCTTCTGCAATGAAGGACTAAATTAGTGTCAGAGGGTGTAGCCTACCAAACAAATAGGCTCTGTCCAAATGATCTCTCGTTCCTTCCAAAGTGTGCACTTGTTCACTACCTGTTATGAGAATGATTTACTCTCAATGGTTATACTCAACTATTTCAGTGTCTCTGTACGTTTCCCAAAAGGTTGTAAGTCTTTTGGATCAAGAAAAGGACAGAGTCCCAGTCTGCATAGTCAGGTCTTTATACATTGAGAATTCTGCCCCTCACAATGACGAACACCATTATATACACACACACATTCTTTGTCCCGAGAGACACTCCCTGACTTAGTTTCACAATATCACAACATAACAACAACAATTTTGCTCTTCATCCTCTTTCATAAGCTTTTCTGATTTCTCAGACTAGACTTCCTCATTCCCCACAACAGTTATGTTCTAACCCCATGATTGAAACCGCAACCGCTACTCTTTAGCAATGGTACCTAACCTGTTTACCCACTATCTGGAGACAACAGTCTAAGCCTATAATGAAGAACATTTTGCTTTATCACATTATGCAATATTGGTTAATTAGTACATCATAATTAAAATAAGAACATTTCACAATTCTATTTAAGGGTGGAACATTTACTCATTACTTTTAACATGTATATATTTCATTTCTATATCACTATCCTTCACTCATTTGAAAGGAAATTACTGGTATCAGAAATATGGTGGAGACTCCCACTAGCCCCTGCCTCCACCAATCCAATCATTTTAGATTTGTGGGAAAGTAGTGAACGAGTGTACACTTCAGGAGGAAGGAGAGATCGTTGGGACGCACCCCAGAGAGAAAGTCTGAAAACCACACTGAAAAGAAACTAGACAGGAAAATAACAGAATAGATTAGAATGACTCATATAAGATAAAGATACAGTTTTAAACAGCTACATTCACACACGACAGATAGCAATGCTTACAATCCATCTTCTAACAGTAGAAGTTGTTGCTGCTCTTTTGTTAGTTTTTAACACAAGGCTGTGAAATTCAATTCTCCCCAAAGTTAGTGTGTGTAGCTGTCATTCTGTTTGGAAAAATGTAAGCTTGATTATTTTGTTACGGAAGGGGTTCTCTCTCTCTCTCTCTTTCGCTCTTTCTTCTCCATCTCTCTCTCTCTCTTCTCTCTCTCTGTCTCTCTCTCTCTTTCGCTCTCTCTCTCTCTCTCTCTCTCTCTCTCTCTCTCTCTCTCTCTCTCTCTCTCTCTCTCTCTCTCTCTCTCTCTCTTTATGTGGAAATCAATCAGATGTGTGACTCTGAAACAGTCATTTTACCTTTGGGGGGAATGTGTGTGTTTAGGGGCGCGAGGCCACGTCTGTGAAAAACGCTAAAATGGTCCCAACTTCAGAGCTTGACAGTTTTCAGGCTGTTTCAATGGATCGTCTATGAGCCTCTCTCTCTCTCTCTCTCTCTCTCTCTCTCTCTCTCTCTCGCTCTCTCGCTCTCTATCTCGCTCTCTCTCTCTCGTTCATTCGTTCGTGATGAGAGAAAAACACAAACAGAGTGTTCTGAGGCTAAAACAGGCATCATTATGATCAAATAAGATACATATGATTTTGTTATTTTTACACCAGAAAGGTTTTGTTTGCATGGATACTCCTTTTCTACAGTATTGTCAGGTATTCTGATGGAAACTTGTAAACCTGTGAATGGTCCTAAAGAGGATTCCTAAAAGATGTTAAAGTGTCATAAAGAATTCTCTACACGTGTCCACAGTCTGTAAAGACTGGATGAAGTGTTTACACATGTGGAGAGAGTGTGCGTATAGGCAGTGTATTATATAGGACTGAAGGGGAGAGGTGTATTCTATAGGACTGAAGGAGAGAGGTGTATTCTATAGGACTGAAGGGGAGAGGTGTATTATATAGGACTGAAGGGGAGAGGTGTATTATATAGGACTGAAGGGGAGAGGTGTATTAAATAGGACTGAAGGGGAGAGGTGTATTCTATAGGACTGAAGGGGAGAGGTGTATTATATAGGACTGAAGGGGAGAGGTGTATTAAATAGGACTGAAGGGGAGAGGTGTATTCTATAGGACTGAAGGGGAGAGGTGTATTATATAGGACTGAAGGGGAGAGGTGTCTGTAGTGTATTATATAGGACTGAAGGGGAGAGGTGTATTATATAGGACTGAAGGGGAGAGGTGTATTATATAGGACTGAAGGGGAGAGGTGTATTATATAGGACTGAAGGGGAGAGGTGTATTAAATAGGACTGAAGGGGAGAGGTGTATTCTATAGGACTGAAGGGGAGAGGTGTATTATATAGGACTGAAGGGGAGAGGTGTATTAAATAGGACTGAAGGGGAGAGGTGTATTCTATAGGACTGAAGGGGAGAGGTGTATTATATAGGACTGAAGGGGAGAGGTGTATTATATAGGACTGAAGGGGAGAGGTGTATTATATAGGACTGAAGGGGAGAGGTGTCTGTAGTGTATTATATAGGACTGAAGGGGGAGAGGTGTATTATATAGGACTGAAGGGGAGAGGTGTATTAAATAGGACTGAAGGGGAGAGGTGTATTATATAGGACTGAAGGGGAGAGGTGTATTATATATTTTTTAAAAATTTTATAGGACTGAAGGGGAGAGGTGTATTATATAGGACTGAAGGGGAGAGGTGTATTCTATAGGACTGAAGGGGAGAGGTGTCTGTAGTGTATTATATAGGACTGAAGGGGAGAGGTGTATTATATAGGACTGAAGGGGAGAGGTGTATTATATAGGACTGAAGGGGAGAGGTGTATTATATAGGACTGAAGGGGAGAGGTGTATTATATAGGACTGAAGGGGAGAGGTGTATTATATAGGACTGAAGGGGAGAGGTGTATTATATAGGACTGAAGGGGAGAGGTGTATTATATAGGACTGAAGGGGAGAGGTGTATTATATAGGACTGAAGGGGAGAGGTGTCTGTAGTGTATTCTATAGGACTGAAGGGGAGAGGTGTATTATATAGGACTGAAGGGGAGAGGTGTATTATATAGGACTGAAGGGAGAGGTGTATTATATAGGACTGAAGGGGAGAGGTGTATTAAATAGGACTGAAGGGGAGAGGTGTATTATATAGGACTGAAGGGGAGAGGTATCTGTAGTGTATTATATAGGACTGAAGGGGAGAGGTGTATTAAATAGGACTGAAGGGGAGAGGTGTATTATATAGGACTGAAGGGGAGAGGTGTATTATATAGGACTGAAGGGGAGAGGTGTATTATATAGGACTGAAGGGGAGAGGTGTATTCTATAGGACTGAAGGGGAGAGGTGTATTAAATAGGACTGAAGGGGGAGAGGTGTATTATATAGGACTGAAGGGGAGAGGTGTATTCTATAGGACTGAAGGGGGAGAGGTGTATTATATAGGACTGAAGGGGAGAGGTGTATTATATAGGACTGAAGGGGAGAGGTGTATTATATAGGACTGAAGGGGAGAGGTGTATTATATAGGACTGAAGGGGAGAGGTGTATTATATAGGACTGAAGGGGAGATGTGTATTAAATAGGACTGAAGGGGAGAGGTGTATTATATAGGACTGAAGGGGAGAGGTGTATTATATAGGACTGAAGGGGAGAGGTGTATTATATAGGACTGAAGGGGAGAGGTGTATTATATAGGACTGAAGGGGAGAGGTGTCTGTAGTGTATTATATAGGACTGAAGGGGAGAGGTGTATTATATAGGACTGAAGGGGAGAGGTGTATTATATAGGACTGAAGGGGAGAGGTGTATTATATAGGACTGAAGGGGAGAGGTGTCTGTAGTGTATTATATAGGACTGAAGGGGAGAGGTGTATTAAATAGGACTGAAGGGGAGAGGTGTATTATATAGGACTGAAGGGGAGAGGTGTCTGTAGTGTATTATATAGGACTGAAGGGGAGAGGTGTATTAAATAGGACTGAAGGGGAGAGGTGTATTATATAGGACTGAAGGGGAGAGGTGTATTAAATAGGACTGAAGGGGAGAGGTGTATTATATAGGACTGAAGGGGAGAGGTGTCTCTCCACTGAGTTAGAGAAAAGTGTACCCACATCCTCCCAAGTGAGTAGGAGCTGTGCTTGTATAAGGCTGTGTGAAATACATGTTTGGGTGATGACAGCTCTATAACGGTGATGACAGCTTAACTCCTGTACATTGTATATGTGTGTTATAACGGTGTGGACAGCTTAACTCATGTCCATTTTGTTGGGGTGTGTGTTTATGGACTGATTCTCAGTTGGAGCTATTTTGGATGTATGTATACAGGTAACTGCCAAAATAAAGGAAACACCACCATAAGCTGTCTTATTAGGGCGTTGTGCCACCACGAGCCAGAACAGCTTCACTGCACCTTGGCATAGATTCTACAAGTGTCTGGAACTCTATTGGAGGGATGCGACTCCATTCTTCCATGATAAATTCCATCATTTGGTGTTTTGTTGATGGTGGTGGAAAACGCTGGCTCTGGCACCGCTCCAGAATCTCCCATAAGTGTTCAACAGGGTTGAGATCTGGTGACTGAGACGGCCATGGTATATGGTTTACATCGTTTTCATGCTCATCAAACCATTCAGAGACCACTGGTGTCCTGTGGATGGGGGCGTTGCCATCCTATGGGGGCGTTGCCATTCTATGGGGGCATAGCCATGGTAGGAAAAATAATGGCCTTTCCCAGCATTTTTATACATGATCCTAAGCATGATGGGGATGTTAATTGCTTAATTAACTCAGGAGTCACACCTGTGTGGAACTATAAACTTTGTATCCCTCATTTCCTCAAGTGTTTCCTTTATTTTGGCAGTTACCTGTATATGTGATCGTATACAAATGTAACCAAGGTTTGAAATTATTACGTTTTACTCAAATATCTACTTAATACACTCACACAGACACAGACAGTTATACAGTTAAGATGCACACTCTCTTGGTTTCTCTCCATAGCAGCACCATTCTAATAGTTTTTTTGAAGCGTTTTAACCTCTTTATTCAGGAGTCCCTCTCTCTCCTCTCCTCTCCCCCCTCTCCTCTTTATCTCACCTCTCTCTCTTTCTGTCTCTCTCCCCCCTCCCTCTATCTCTCCTCTCTCTCTCCCCCCGTACAAAGAGTCTTGTTCTAAGGTATAAGTGTGTCTTTGTGACTGGGAGCTGGAAAAGTCATCACAGCTCTAGCCTACTCCCCTCTGAGCCCCTGCATGTCGCCCATGTGGTCTCACACACATACACACGTAAAAAATACACTGCATGCATGGGCGAGTAGGTGCACACACACACACACACACACACACACACACACACACACCTTGACAGGTGGGAAATCATTTCACCCCTAGCAAGTTTCTAGTTCAGGATCTCTCTTTGTGTTTCTCTAAGTGTCTGTGACTAGACGGGTATGTCTGCTCAGTGTGTGTGTGTGTGTGTCTGCTCAGTGTGTGTGTGTGTGTGTGTGTGTGTGTGTGTCTGCTCAGTGTGTGTGTGTGTGTGTGTGTGTGTGTGTGTGTGTGTGTGTGTGTGTGTGTGTGTGTGTGTGTGTGTGTGTGTCTGCTCAGTGTGTGTGTGTGTGTGTGTGTGTGTCTGTCTGCTCAGTGTATGTGTGTGTCTGCTCAGTGTATGTGTGTGTCTGCTCAGTGTGTGTGTGTGTGTCTGCTCAGTGTGTGTGTGTGTGTCTGCTCAGTGTGTGTGTGTCTGCTCAGTGTGTGTGTGTGTGTCTGCTCAGTGTGTGTCTGTCTGCTCAGTGTATGTGTGTGTCTGCTCAGTGTGTGTGTGTGTGTCTGCTCAGTGTGTGTGTCTGCTCAGTGTGTGTGTGTGTCTTTGATGTGCCTTGTTGTCTTATCTCCACACCCCAGAGGTTAATGAAGTACTGCCACTCTCTCAACCGTGTGTGTGTGTCCCTGCTCCGTGTGTGTAATACTGAAGATATGTATTACCAGCTGATTGGCAGAAGCAGAAAGGACTCTAGAAGATGAAGAGACCTAAAATCAGAGAACCACTAAAGTGGCAATCTGGAGGAGGGAGGGAGGGAGGGAGGAGAGAGAGAGGTGTTTGTCCCACCCTCAGCACACAGGGGGAAAAAAAACACCTATCTGGGGGTGACAGCATTCCCTCCCCCATATGCCCCCCTAGGCACAACTACGACAACATATCCAACAAAAACTGGTCACAACTCCTGCAGCTCTGTCGCACACTGGGTATGTACATAGTCAATGGTAGGCTTCGAGGGGACTCCTATGGTAGGTACACCTATAGCTCATCTCTTGGCAGTAGTACTGTAGACTACTTTATCACTGACCTCAACCCAGAGTCTCTCAGAGCGTTCACAGTCAGCCCACTGACACCCCTATCAGACCACAGCAAAATCACAGTCTACTTGAATAGAGCAATACTCAATCATTAGGCATCAAAGCCAAAGGAACTGAATAATATTAAGAAATGCTATAGATGGAAGGAAAGTAGTGTCGAAACCTACCAAAAAACAATTAGGCAACAACAAATTAAATCTCTTTTAGACAACTTCCTGGAGAAAACGTTACACTGTAATAGTGAAGGTGTAAACTTGGCAGTAGAAAACCTAAACAGCTTCCCTATCAAATCTAGAGATCTATAACAGAAAACTGAAGAAAAGTAACAACAGTGACAAATGGTTTGATGAAGAATGCAAAAACCTAAGAAAGAAATTGAGAAACCTATCCAACCAAAAACATAGAGACCCAGAAAACCTGAGCCACGCCTTCACTATGGTGAATCACTAAAACAATACAGAAATACACCACGGAAAAATAAGGAATAGCATGTCAGAAATCAGCTCAATATAATTGAAGAATCCATAGACTCTAACCACTTCTGGGAAAATTAGAAAACACTAAACAAACAACAACACGAAGAGCTATGTATCCAAAATGGAGCTGTATGGGTAAACCACTTCTGCAATCTTTTTGGCCCTAAAACAAAGAACAAACAGCAAAAAAATATACATGATCAAATGCAAATCTTAGAATCAACTATTAAAGACTACCAGAACCCACTGGATTCTCCAATTACATTGAAAGAACTACAGGACAAAATACAAACCCTCCAACCCAAAAAGGCCTGTGGTGTTGATGGTATCCTCAATGAAATTACAAAATATACAGACCACAAATTCCAATTGGCTATACTTAAACTCTTTAACATCATCCTTAGCTCTGAAATATTCCCCAATATTTGGAACAAAGGACTGATCACCCCAATCCACAAAAGTGGAGACAAATTTGACCCCAATAACTGCCGTGGGATATGCGTCAACAGCAACCTTGGGAAATTGCTCTGCATTATCATTAACAGCAGACTAGTTTTTCCTCAGTGAAAACAATGTACTGAGCAAATGTCAAATAGTTTTTTTACCAAATTACCATATGACAGACCACGTATTCACCCTGCACACCCTAACTGACAAACAAACAAACCAAAACAAAGGCAAAGTCTTCTCATGCTTTGTTGATTTCAAAAAAGCTTTTGACTCAATTTGGCATGAGGGTCTGCTATACAAATTGATGGAAAGTGGGGTTGGGGGAAAAACATACGACATTATAAAATCCATGTACACAAACAACAAGTGTGCGGTTAAAATTGGCAAAAAACACACACATTTCTTTCCACAGGGCCGTGGGGTGAGACAGGGAAGCAGCTTAAGCCCAACCCTCTTCAACATATATATCAACGAATTGGCGAGGGCACTAGAACAGTCTGCAGCGACCCGGCCTCACCCTACTATAATATGAAATCAAATATCTACTGTTTGCTGATGATCTGGTGCTTCTGTCACCAACCAAGGAGGGCCTACAGCAGCACCTAGATCTTCTGCACAGATTCTGTCAGACCTGGGCCCTGACAGTAAATCTCAGTAAGACAAAAATAATGGTGTTCCAAAAAAGGTCCAGTTGCCAGGACCACAAATACAAATTCCATCTAGACACCGTTGCCCTAGAGCACACAAAAAACTATACATACCTCGGCCTAAACATCAGCACCACAGGTAACTTCCACAAAGCTGTGAACGATCTGAGAGACAAGGTAAGAAGGGCCTTCTATGCCATCAAAAGGAAAATAACATTTGACATACCAATTAGGATCTGGCAAAAAATACTTGAATCTGTTATAGAACCCATTGCCCTTTATGGTTGTGAGGTCTGGGGTCCGCTCACCAACCAAGAATTCACAAAATGGGACAAACACCAAATTGAGACTCTGCATGCAGAATTCTGCAAAAACATCCTCTGTGTACAACGTAAAACACAAAATAATGCATGCAGAGCAGAATTAGGCCGATACTCGCTAACGATCAAATTCCAGAAAAGAGACGTTCAATTCTATAACCACTTAAAAGGAAGTGATTCCCAAACCTTCCATAACAAAGCCATCACCTACAAAGAGATGAACTTGGAGAAGAGTCCCCTAAGTAAGCTGGTCATGGGGCTCTGTTCACAAACACAAACATACCCCACAGAGCCCCAGGACAACAAAAACAACACAATTAGACCCAACCAAATCATGAGAAAACAAAAAGAGAATTACTTGACACATTGGAAAGAATTAACAAAAAAACAGAGCAAACTAGATGCTATTTGGCTCTAAAAAGAGAGTACACAGTGGCAGAATACCTGACCACTGTGACTGAACCAAACTTAAGGAAAGCTTTGACTATGTACAGACTCAGTGAGCCTTGCTATTGAGAAAGGCCGCCGTAGGCAGACCTGGCACTCAAGAGAAGACAGGCTATGTGCACACTGCCCACAAAATGAGGTGGAAACTGAGCTGCACTTCCTAACCTCCTGCCAAATGTATGACCATATTAGAGACACATATTTCCCTCAGATTACAGCGATCCACAAAGAATTCGAAAACAAACCCAATTTTGATAAACTCCCTTATCTACTGGGTGAAAAACCACAGTGTGCCATCACAGCTGCAAGATTTGTGACCTGTTGCCACAAGAAAAGGGCAACCAGTGAAGAACAAACACCATTGTAAATACAACCCATATTTATGTTTATTTATTTTCCCATTTGTAGTTTAACTATTTGCACATTGTTACAACACTGTATATATACATAATATGACATTTGAAATGTCTTTATTCTTTTGGAACTTCTGAGTGTAATGTTTACTGTTAATATAATATTTATTGTTTATTTCACTTTTGTTTACTATCTACTTCACTTGCTTTGGCAATGTTAAAATAAGTTTCCCATGCCAATAAAGCCCTTAAATTGAAATTGAAATTGAAATTGAATTGAATTCATCAGCCAAGTCACCCATGATACAAGTCAGTATTTGACGTCCATCCATGACTGAGGATGTCAGGATACATCATGGAAACCGGCCACTAGGGGCAACAGTGAGCGCTGTTACCTTCAAGTAGGTTTGGGTTTTGCTAGTGTGTAATGGACGGGGCTGGTGGACGGGGATGGTGGACGGGGATGGTGGACGGGGATGGTGGACGGGGATGGTGGACGGGGATGGTGGATGGGCCTAAGCATCTGCCTCTGATTCCAAAGGTTGCATATCCCAAAACCTTAACCATTCAGAATTAATGCCTAACCTTAAGATTTTGGAGTTAATGCATAAACCTAACCTTAAACACTTTGAAATTTGATGTTTGGAACAACTTAGAAATTGTATGTTTTGAGAAACATGGATGAATGTCTAATTCTGACGTGAGACTGTGAGAGCGTTTGGTCTTCATAGCTTAACTGAGTCAGGAGGAGGTTCTGAATTAAACTGACAGCATCTTCCTCTCTCCCTCTTACTCTCCCTCTCTCTCTTCTACTCTTCCTCTCTCTCTCCTACTCTCCCTCTCTCTCTTCTACTCTTCCTCTCTCTCTCCTAATCTTCCTCTCTCCTACTCTTCCTCTCTCTCTCCTAATCTTCCTCTCTCCTACTCTTCCTCTCTCTCTCTTCTACTCTTCCTCTCTCTCTTCTACTCTTCCTCTCTCTCTCTTCTACTCTTCCTCTCTCTCTTTCCTACTCTTCCTCTCTCTCTCTCTCTTCTACTCTTCCTCTCTCTCTCCTACTCTTCCTCTCTCTCTCTCCTACTCTTCCTCTCTCTCTCCCACTCTTCCTCTCTCTCTCTCCTACTCTTCCTCTCTCCTACTCTTCCTCTCTCTCCTCCTACTCTTCCTCTCTCTCTCTCTCCCTCTCTCTCTCTCCTACTCTTCCTCTCTCTCAATTCAATTCAATTTCAATTTAAGGGCTTTATTGGCATGGGAAACGTGTGTTAACATTGCCAAAGCAAGTGAAGTAGATAGTAAACAAAAGTGAAATAAACAATAAATATTATATTAACAGTAAACATTACACTCAGAAGTTTCAAAAGAATAAAGACATTTCAAATGTCATATTATGTATATATACAGTGTTGTAACAATGTGCAAATAGTTAAAGTACAAATGGGAAAATAAATAAACATAAATATGGGTTGTATTTACAATGGTGTTTGTTCTTCACTGGTTGCCCTTTTCTTGTGGCAACAGGTCACAAATCTTGCAGCTGTGATGGCACACTGTGGTTTTTCACCCAGTAGATAAGGGAGTTTATCAAAATTGGGTTTGTTTTCGAATTCTTTGTGGATCGCTGTAATCTGAGGGAAATATGTGTCTCTAATATGGTCATACATTTGGCAGGAGGTTAGGAAGTGCAGCTCAGTTTCCACCTCATTTTGTGGGCAGTGTGCACATAGCCTGTCTTCTCTTGAGTGCCAGGTCTGCCTACGGCGGCCTTTCTCAATAGCAAGGCTATGCTCACTGAGTCTGTACATAGTCAAAGCTTTCCTTAAGTTTGGGTCAGTCACAGTGGTCAGGTATTCTGCCACTGTGTACTCTCTGTTTAGGGCCAAATAGCATTCTAGTTTGCTCTGTTTATTTGTTTGTTCTTTCCAATGTGTCAAGTAATTCTCTTTTTGTTTTCTCATGATTTGGTTGGGTCTAATTGTGTTGTTGTTGTTGTTGTTGTTGTCCTGGGGCTGTGTGGGGTCTGTTTGTGTTTGTGAACAGAACCCCAGGACAAGCTTACTTAGGGGACTCTTCTCCAAGTTCATCTCTCTGTAGGTGATGGCTTTGTTATGGAAGGTTTGGGAATCGCTTCCTTTTAAGTGGTTATAGAATTTAACAGCTCTTTTCTGGATTTTGATAATTAGCGGGTATTGGCCTAATTCTGCTCTGCATGCATTATTTGGTGTTTTACGTTGTACACAGAGGATGTTTTTGCAGAATTCTGCATGCAGAGTCTCAATTTGGTGTTTGTCCCATTTTGTGAATCCTTGGTTGGTGAGCGGACTCCCAGACCTCAGAACCATAAAGGGCAATGGGTTCTATAACTGATTCAAGTATTTTTAGCCAGATCCTAATTGGTATGTCAAATGTTATGTTCCTTTTGATGGCATAGAAGGCCCTTCTTGCCTTGTCTCTCAGATCGTTCACAGCTTTGTGGAAGTTACCTGTGGCGCTGATGTTTAGGCCGAGGTATGTATAGTTTTTGTGTGCTCTAGGGCAACGGTGTCTAGATGGAATTTGTATTTGTGGTCCTGGCAACTGGACCTTTTTTGGAACACCATTATTTTTGTCTTACTGAGATTTACTGTCAGGGCCCAGGTCTGACAGAATCTGTGCAGAAGATCTAGGTGCTGCTGTAGGCCCTCCTTGGTTGGTGACAGAAGCACCAGATCATCAGCAAACAGAAGACATTTGACTTCAGATTCTAGTAGGGTGAGGCCGGGTGCTGCAGACTGTTCTAGTGCCTCGCCAATTCGTTGATATATATGTTGAAGAGGGTGGGGCTTAAACTGCATCCCTGTCTCACCCCACGGCCCTGTCTCCCTCCTGCTCTTCCTCTCTCTCCTACTCTTCCTCTCTCTCTCTCTCTCTCTCTCTCTCTCTCTCTCTCTCTCTCTCTCTCTCTCTCCCCTCCTACACTTCCTCTCTCCTACTCTTCCTCTCTCTCTCTCTCCTTCTCTTCCTCTCTCTCTCCCTCCTGCTCTTCCTGTCTATCTCTCATCCCCCTGTATCTCAGTTAAAGCGCTATGGTATTATATCCAGTGTTAATGATGTTGGGGCTCACTGTATTCTGATGGGATTCCACTTTAACTGCTGTCTCTCACCTACACTGTGCGTTTGTGTGTGTGTCACAGCATGTGTGTCTGTGTGTGTTTGTCTCAGGTGTATGTATGAATGGCCTTAGACAGTTTCTTCTGTGACCTAACTCGCTCCTCTCTTAGCAACGATAGAGCCTGACGACCAAGCAGCCAACCGGTGAATGAGGGCATAACTTTTGTTTGTGTGTGTGTGTGGGGATATGTGTGTGTCTGGTTTTTCACTCATCTGTTGCGCTGCATATTAAACACCATGAATCTCTCTCCTCTCTGACATCCACACTCTGCCAAACCCAACAAAACCTTCACTTTGCATCTTTAAAGGCACTTTGTCCTAATATGGCTGGAGGCGAGACTGTGTGTGTGTGTGTGTGTGTGCCCATCACTCTGCCAGCGTTTATTACTGTACGACTAATCATCTTCTCTGGATAAACACTCAGGTCTTAGATACGAGGCAGAACACACACACACTCTTAGAAACTAGTGCTATTGACCTTACATTACTTATATGGTAATAGGACAGGTCAGGAAAAACAGAGTGATTGACTCTGAGCTGCTGAATGAAGTGTGTGTGTGTGTGTGTGCATGTGGAAAACAGAGTGATTGACTCTGAGCTGCTGAATGAAGTGTGTGTGTGTGTGTGTGTGTGTGTGTGTGTGGAAAACAGAGTGATTGACTCTGAGCTGCTGAATGATATAGAGACATTGGCTCTGAAACAGCTGACAATTAATAAGGAGACCAGGAAAAACGATATATCAACTAACTGAAGGAGACGTTATGTATGCTTCTCTCTCTGTCTCTGTCTCTCTCTCATTCTCTCTCTCTCTCATTCTCTCTCTCTCTCTCTCTCTCTCGCTGTCTCTCTCTCTGTCTGTCTCTGTCTCTCTCTCATTCTTTCTGTCTCTCTCTGTCTCGCTCCCTCCCTCTCTCTCTCTTTCTCTCTCTCTCTCGCTCTCTCTCTCTCTCTCTCTCTCTCTCTCGCTCTCTCTCTCTCTCACTCTCTCTCTCTCTCTCTGTCTCTCACTCATTCTCTTTCTGTCTCTCTCTCTGTCTCTCTCTGTCTCGCTCTATTTCTTTCTCTCTCTCTCTCTCTCTCTCTCTCTGATTCTTTTTCTCTGTCTCTCTCTCTCTCTCTCTCCCTCTCTAGCTCTCATTCTCTCTCTCTCTCTCTCTCTCTCTCTCTCTCTCTCTCTCTCTCTCTCTCTCTCTCTCTCTCTCTCTCTCTCTCTCTCTCTCTCTCTCTCTCTCTCTCTCTCTCTCTCTCTCTCTCAATTCAATTCAATTCAATTTAAGGGCTTTATTGGCATGGGAAACTTATGTTAACATTGCCAAAGCAAGTGAAGTAGATAGTAAACAAAAGTGAAATAAACAATAAATATTAACAGTAAACATTACACTCAGAAGTTCCAAAAGAATAAAGACATTTCAAATGTCATATTATGTATATTGTGGCAGACCAGGGGGTTGGGTTAAGACGTTTACACAGATCAGACACGGACAGAGGATGATTCGCTCGGTTTCAAGGATGTTTATTAATACAATAATCAAAAGAAAAAGTTAGGTCTCCCCCATGAGACCCTCTCCAGGATATCGTCTCCAACTACACAGGGGTTACCTTACTTCCCCCAGTCCTCCCCCATGTGCTTCCCTTCTGGCAGCTTTATGGGCCTTGCACAGCTGGTGAGCAATCCGCCCTTAATTACTCACCAGCTCCCAATCAGCCCCAATTAGTCCTGTCCGGGGAGCCCGTCGAGACCTGGCACGTCCAGCAAATGGAGCCAACACCTCGTGATGTATACTCAATCTGTTACCTGGCCTCGACGAGTCTCCCCCTGGTGGCTGACCTGCTGTACGCCCCCGGTCATCAGTGACGTCTGTCTCCCTTCTCGATAGGGCATCCGCGTTTCCATGCTTCGCCCCTGACCTGTGCCACAGAAAAAGAGAAGCGTTGAAGGGACAAGAACCACCTGGTGACCCGATCGTTTGTGTCTTTTCCCCTGGCCATCCAGACCAGGGGAGCATGGTCCGTGACCAGGATGAAGTGGGTACCTAGCAGGTAATACTTGAGAGTGTCTAGCGCCCACTTCACCGCCAGACACTCTTTCTCAACAATTGAGTATTTTTGGTATCAGCTTTCGTCTGATGTACATGATAGGGTGCTCCTCCCCATTGTGTATCTGGGACAGAACGGTCCCTAGTCCCGTATCACATGCATCCGTCTGGACCACCATCGGCACCTGGAAATCGGGCGTTACGAGAATCGGATGGGAGCACAGCGCTTCCTTCAGACGGCTGAACGCCGCTTCTGTCTCGTCCGTCCATTTCACTGTTTTCGGGAGGCGGGCCCTGGATAGATCTGTAAGGGGGGGAAGCTATAGCCGCAAAGTTGGGGATAAACCCGGCTATAGTATCCTGCCAGTCCCAGGAAGGACTTGACCTGTGTCTTGGTGCGTGGAACGGGCCAGTCACGTACCGCGTGAACCTTCCTCTCCTGGGGCTTGACGTTCCCCCGTCCGATCAAATACCCCAGGTACTCCACTTCCTCGAACACTAGCTTGCATTTCTTGGGGTTTGCGGTCAACCCGGCTTGTCTGAGCGCGTCCAGCACCGCCTGGAGGCGCGTCAGGTGCTCCTCCTCCAGATAGGCCGCTGCGTACTGCTGGTGGGGTCGAAGCACTCTGTTCATCAGTCGCTGGAATGTGGGCGGGGCTCTGTAGAGACCGAATGGGAGCACCCGGTACTGGTACAGACCGTCTGGTGTCGAGAACGCCGTCTTCTCCTGGGAGGAGGCTGCCAATGGTACCTACCAATATCCTTTGGTCAGGTCAAGGGTGCTGATATACCGGGCCTTTCCCAATCGGTCGATTAGCTCGTCCACCCTCGGCATGGGGTAGGCATTGAATACGCTTATGTCGTTCACACCCCAGAAATTATTACAGAAGCGGAGGCTATCGTCCGGTTTGGGCACCAATACGATGGGGCTGCACCATGCACTGTTTGACTCTTCAACGACCCCCATCCTCAGCATAGCCTCCACTTCTTGTTTCACGGCCTTCCGTCGGGCCTCCGGAATTCGATACGGCCTCTTTCTTACCGTTTTCCCGGGCCGGGTAAGGATGTGGTGTTCAATGAGGGTCGTGCGGCCCGGCTTCTCGGAGAACACCGCCGTGTTCCGATCGACAAGCTCCCGGAGCTCTTGCTTCTGGGCCGGGTCGAGGTCCTCACTGCTCGGGACCACCACTGGTACCGTTGGCGTCCTGGGTTCCGACCATAACACGGCCAAGGCTGTCCTCTCGTGCCACTTCTTCAACAGGTTCACGTGGTAAATCTGTAGAGGTTTCCGTCTCCCCGGTTGCCGTATGCGGTAGTTGACAGGTCCCAGTTTCTCGACCACCTCGTATGGTCCATGCCATGTTGCCAGGAACTTACTTTCGGATGTGGGGATCAACACCAACACCCTGTCTCCCACCTGGAATTCTCGGGGCTGGGCTCCTCGATTGTAGACCTGGGCTTGGGCGCGTTGGGCCTTCTCCATATGTTCCCTCACGACTGGCCATATGGCTGTCATCCGCTCCCGCATCGTCTCCATGTGCTCTAGCACGCTGCGTAAGGGAGTCGGTTGGGCTTCCCACACCTCCTTGGCGAGGTCCAGTAGGCCACGTGGCCTCCTCCCGTAGAGGAGTTCAAACGGGGAAAACCCAGTGGAGGATTGGGGTACTTCTCGGATTGAGAACATTAGGTGGGGCAGCAGCTGGTCCCAGTTCTTCCCGTGCTGCTCGATGACCTTCTGCAGCATCTGTTTGAGCGTTTTGTTAAAGCACTCGACGAGCCCATCCGTCTGCGGGTGAAAAACGGAGGTCAGGATCTGCTTGATCTGCATGAGGGCACACAACTCTCGCGGGACATAAACTCTGTACCTTGGTCTGTCAGGATCTCGTTCGGGATGCCCACCCGGCTAAAGAGGTGGAACAGCTCCAGGGCGATTCCCTTGGATACCGCCCCCCCCGTAGGGGAATGGCCTCAGGATATCGGGTGGCATAGTCTACTATTACCAAAGATGTACCTGTGTCCTCGTGCAGTCTTTACCAAGGGTTCCACTATGTCCATGGCGATGCGTTCGAAGGGCACCCCGATGATCGGCAGGGGGACCAGAGGGTTTCGGAAGTGTGCTTTCGGGGCAGTGAGTTGACACTCTGGGCAGCTGCGACAGTAGTCTTCCACGGCCCTCCTCATCCCGGGCCAGTGGAACCGGGCGGCGACCCGTTCCTGGGTCTTCACCATTCCCAAGTGCGCCCCCAACAGGTGGGTGTGGGCCAGCTGAAGAACGGTTCCTATGTACCGTCGGGGCAGCAACAATACCTCTCGAAGTTACCCCTGTTGGCGCGACATCTGATACAAAAGGTTATCTTAATATGGAAATGGGGGTATTGGCAGTCACTCACCCCCGGAAGTAGCTGTCCATCCACCGCTATCACTTGGGCTGCGGCAGCTTTCAAATTCGGATCCTCCCCCTGGGCCGTCCCGAATTGTCCCCTCGAAATCGAGAAGGGGAAGGCTGGGCTCCTCCTCCAGTGGTTCCCCAGGGGGTTCGGGTTCCGGTTCCCCCTCCGACTCCGACTCTGGACCCGTAGAGTCGGGTTAGTTAACCGGTGGCGTCCTGGCCGCACAGGCGAGGGGTCGTCCCCGCTCTCTTCTTTGGCCGGCTCGTATCTTTTTTTTCAACTCGTGCCCCCATAGGGCCGTGAACAGCGGACAATCCAGTCCCTTTAGGATAGGTACCGGCAGCTCTGGTACTGCACCCACCATCATCTGGCAGCTCTTGTGGTGTCACGATATTGGTCTGTCTCCCCCTGGTGGCTGACCTGCTGTACGCCACAATATATACAGTGTTGTAACAACGTGCAAATAGCAAATGGGAAAATAAATAAACATAAATATGGGTTGTATTTACAATGGTGTTTGTTCTTCACTGGTTGCCCTTTTCTTGTGGCAACAGGTCACAAAGCTTGCTGCTGTGATGGCACACTGTGGTATTTCACCCAGTAGATAAGGGAGTTTATCAAAATTGGGTTTGTTTTCAAATTCTTTGTGGATGTCTGCAATCTGAGGGAAATATGTGTCTCTAATATGGTCATACATTTGGCATGAGGTTAGGAAGTGCAGCTCAGTTTCCACCTCATTTTGTGGGCAGTGTGCACATAGCCTGTCTTCTCTTGAGAGCCAGGTCTGCCTACGGCGGCCTTTCTCAATAGCAAGGCTCACTGAGTCTGTACAAAGTCAAAGCTTTTCTTAAGTTTGGGTCAGTCACAGTGGTCAGGTATTCTGCCACTGTGTACTCTCTGTTTAGAGCCAAATAGCATTCTAGTCTGTTTTTTTGTTAATTCTTTCCAATGTGTCAAGTAATTCTCTTTTAGTTTTCTCATGATTTGGTTGGGTCTAATTGTGTTGTTGTTGTCCTGGGGCTCTGTGGGGTCCGTTTGTGTTTGTGAACAGAGCCCCAGGACCAGCTTACTTAGGGGACTCTTCTCCAAGTTAATCTCTCTGTAGGTGATGGCTTTGTTATGGAAGGTTTGGGAATCGCTTCCTTTTAAGTGGTTATAGAATTTAACAGCTCTTTTCTGGATTTGGATAATTAGCGGGTATCGGCCTAATTCTGCTCTGCATGCATTATTTTGTGTTTTTCGTTGTACACTGAGGATATTTTTGCAGAATTCTGCATGCAGAGTCTCAATTTGGTGTTTGTCCCATTTTGTGAATTCTTGGTTGGTGAGCGGATCCCAGACCTCACAACCATAAAGGGCAATGGGTTCTATAACTGATTAAAGTATTTTTAGCCAGATCCTAATTGGTATGTCAAATGTTATGTTCCTTTTGATGTTATAGAAGGCCCTTCTTGCCTTGTCTCTCAGATCGTTCACAGCTTTGTGGAAGTTACCTGTGGTGCTGATGTTTAGGCCGAGGTGTGTATAGTTTTTTGTGTGCTCTAGGGCAACGGTGTCTAGATGGAATTTGTATTTGTGGTCCTGGCAACTGGACCTTTTTTGGAACACCATTATTTTTGTCTTACTGAGATTTACTGTCAGGGCAAAGGTCTGACAGAATCTGTGCAGAAGATCTAGGTGCTGCTGTAGGCCCTCCTTGGTTGGTGACAGAAGCACCAGATCATCAGCAAACAATAGACATTTGACTTCAGATTCTAGTAGGGGTGAGGCCGGGTGCTGCAGACTGTTCTAGTGCCCTCGCCAATTCGTTGATATATATGTTGAAGAGGGTGGGGCTTAAACTGCATCCCTGTCTCACCCCATGGCCCTGTGGAAAGAGATATGTGTGTTTTTTGCCAATTTTAACCGCACACTTGTTGTTTGTGTACATGGATTTTATAATGTCGTATGTTTTTCCCCCAACCCCACTTTCCATCAATTTGTATAGCAGACCCACATGCAAAATTGAGTCAAAAGCTTTTTTGAAATCAACAAAGCATGAGAAGACCTGCCTTTGTTTTGGTTTGTTTGTTTGTCAATTAGGTGTGCAGGGTGAATACGTGGTCTGTCGTACGGTAATTTGGTAAAAGCCAATTTGACATTTGCTCAGTACATTGTTTTCACTGAGGAAATGTAAGAGTCTGCTGTTAATTATAATCCAGAGTATTTTCCCATGGTTGCTGTTGACGCATATCCCACGGTAGTTACTGGGGTCAAATTTGTCTCCACTTTTGTGCATTGGGGTGATCAGTCCTTGGTTCCAAATTTTGGGGAATATTTCAGAGCTAAGGATGATGTTAAAGAGTTTAAGTATAGCCAATTGGAATTTGTGGTCTGTATATTTTATCATTTCATTGAGGATACCATCAACACCACAGGCCTTTTTGGGTTGGAGGGTTTGTATTTTTGTCCTGTAGTTCATTCAATGTAATTGAGAATCCAGTGGGTTCTGGTAGTCTTTAATAGTTAATTCTAAGATTTGCATTTAATCATGTATATTTTTTTGCTGTTTGTTCTTTGTTATAGGGGCCAAAAGATTGGAGAAGTGGTTTACCCATACATCTCCGTTTTGGATAGATTGCTCTTCGTGTTGTTGTTTGTTTAGTGTTTTACAATTTTCCCAGAAGTGGTTATAGTCTATGGATTCTTCAATTACGTTGAGCTGATTTCTGACATGCTTTTCCTTATTTTTCCATGGTGTATTTCTGTATTGTTTTAATGATTCACCATAGTGAAGGCGTAGGCTCAGGTTTTCTGGGTCTCTATTTTTTATGGCTGGATAGATTTCTCAATTTCTTTCTTAGGTTTTTGCATTCTTCATCAATCCATTTGTCACTGTTGTTACTTTTCTTCAGTTTTCTGTTAGAGATTTTTTAGATTTGATAGGGAAGCTGAGAGATCAAATATACTGTTTAGGTTTTCTACTGCCAAGTTTACACCTTCACTATTACAGTGGAACGTTTTGTCCAGGAAGTTGTCTAGATAGGTTTGAATTTGTTGTTGCCTAATTGTTTTTTGGTAGGTTTCGACACTACTTTCCTTCCATCTATAGCATTTCTTAATATTATTCAGTTCCTTTGGCTTTGATGCCTCATGATTGAGTATTGTTCTGTTCAAGTAGACTGTGATTTTGCTGTGGTCTGATAGGGGTGTCAGTGGGCTGACTGTGAACGCTCTGAGAGACTATGGGTTGAGGTCAGTGATAAAGTAGTCTACAGTACTACTGCCAAGAGATGAGCTATAGGTGTACCTACCATAGGAGTCCCCTCGAAGCCTACCATTGACTATGTACATACCCAGTTTGCGACAGAGCTGCAGGAGTTGTGACCCGTTTCTGTTGGGTATGTTGTCGTAGTTGTGCCTAGGGTGGCATATGGGGGAGGGAATTCTGTCACCTCCAGGTAGGTGTTTGTCCCCCTGTGTGCTGAGGGTGTCAGGTTCTTGTCCAGTTCTGGCATTTAGGTCGCCACAGACTAGTACATGTCCCTGGGTCTGGAAATGATTGATTTCCCCCTCCAGGATGGAAAAGCTGTCTTCATTAAAGTATGGGGATTCTAGTGGGGAGATATAGGTATCACACAGGAGGACATTCTTCTCTGTTGAGATAATTTCCATTTGACTTTCTAGCTAAATGTAAAATGTTCCTGTTTTGATTCATTTAATAGAATGAGTTAGGTCTGCTCTATATCAAATTAGCATACCCCCTGAGTCCCTTCCCTGTTTCACACCTGGTAGTTTGGTGGATGGGACTACCAGCTCTCTGTAACCTAGAGGGCAACCAGTGGGTCCGTCTCCTCTATACCATGTTTCTTGTAGGATGACAATGTCTGTATTTCCGATTTCTTTGGTGAAGTCCAGGCTCCTGCTCTTTAAGCCAAAGGCAGATGGTCTTGGATATTCCAGGATGAAATAGTGAAGGCTTTGTGTTCCATAAAGTGTCTAATGTTGTTGGTCGTGTGGTTTGGCTTCAGGCCAGTAATTGTGAGCAGAGCCTGCTGAGCATCTGGTACATGCCATTTGCTTGGGCTAGTGTAAGAGTGGGGGTTGGGCTTGTTTGCCTGCTCACGGCCTGGGCGTATGTGTGACTTTCATGTTGAGGCCCTCTTTGCGGGAGTGGGGGGCATTGGGTGGGTAGGAGGGGCATAGGCCTGATCTGAGGGGGGGGTATTTTCCTGTGTGAGGTGTTGGGTCTGCGGTTGAGGGCGATATCCTTTAGGGTCCGGGCGAAGGTGGGCACTGCTGCCTTGTATAGGTGGACCTGGTCATATGGTAGCAGGGTTGATACACTGGTGCGTTGGGGAAAGTTGAAGAAGCTTTTTCTATCACTCCCTTGAGTGCTGTGGCCACCCTTTCCTGATGTGTTCTCAGGTCATTTGTGCCTGTGTGTATTATTATGTGGCTGGGTGATCCTAGTTGGTCCTCAGACAGAAGGTCTAGGGCGCGCTGGGTTTGGACACCAGAGTTTGGGAAAAAGTTTATTTTCTTGTATGTATTTCCCGTTTGAGTCCATAAGAAGTACAATGTGTGGCTTTGTATGTCCTCAGTGGGTGTGGTGGGGTCGTCATGAGGGCTATCAGGGTGGCTGACAGGGGGTGCTCAGAGGGGCTTGGGGTTCTTCATTTGTTTGTCTGGCTGTGATGTCGAGGCTATGGTCAGGGTCTAAGGTGTACTGTTCTGCTGCGGTGTCCGAGACTTTGGCCAGGGATCTGAGGTGGGCTGTTCTGCTGGCTTCTCTGCGGTGTTGACCAGCCTCCCTAATGGGTTGTTCTCTGTCACCCGTCATCATTCTCACCTTCTCCTCCAGCACTCTGATCCTCTCCTCTAGTGCTCTGTTCTTCTCCAGCTCCAGCTCTTTCTCCTGTTGATGTTGTCTCACCACAGTCCAGAGTGCAGATATGTCTCTCTCTACCTCCAGCTCTCCAGGTCTAGTTAAGGGGGTGTTGTTGTGTCTGGGTCTGTGCTGACTGGAGTGTGTTCACCTGCTGTTCCAGCTCCACCTGCCTTACCTCCAGCTGGGTGAATTTATCCTT
>NW_025534744.1:142500-147500 GCF_020615455.1 Coregonus clupeaformis
GCAAATCCAACACAACACATCACTGAGTAACACCCTTCATATTTTCAATTATGGTGGTGGATACATCATGTTATGGGTATTCTTGTCATCAGCAAGGACCAGGGAGTTTTTTTGGGATAAAAAGAAACGGAATAGAGCTAAGCACAAGCAAAATCCTAGAGGAAAATCTGATTCAGTCTGCTTTCCAACAGACACTAGGAGATGAATTCACCTTTCAGCAAGACAATAACCTGAAACACAAGGCCAAATCTACACTGGAGTTGCCTACCAAGACAACATTGAATGTTCCTGAGTGGCCTAGTTACAGTTTTGACTTAAATCGGCTTGGAAATCCATGGCAAGACTTGAAAATGGCTGTCTAGCAATGATCAACAACCAACATGACAGAGCTTGAAGAATTTCAAAAAGAACAATGTGCAAATATTGTACAATCCAGGTGTGCAAAGATCTTAGAGACTTACCCAGAAAGATTCCCAGCTGTAATCTCTGCCAAAGGTGATTCTAACATGTATTGACTCCAGTGGTGTAAAGTACTTAAGTAAAAATACCCCCAAAAACTACTTGAGTAGTACTTTAAAGTATCCGTACTTTGCTATTTATCTTTTACTTTTACTTCACTACATTCCTAAAGAAAATAATGTACTTTTTACTCCATACATTTCCCTGACACCCAAAAGTACTTGTTACATTTTGAATGCTTAGCGGGAAAGGAAAATGGTGCAATTCCCGCACTTATCAAGAGAACATCACAGGTCATCCCTACTGCCGCTGATCTGGCGGACTCACTAAACACAAATGCTTCGTTTGTAAATTATGTCTAAGTGTTGGAGTGTGCTCCTGGCTATCCGTAAATAAAATAAACTAGAAAATAGGGCCATCTGGTTTGCTTAATATAAGTCATTTTTAATTATTTATACTTTTACTTTTGATACTTAAGTATATTTAAAATCAAATACTTTTACACTTTTACTCAAGTAGTATTTTACTGGGTGACTTTCACTTTTACTTGAGTAATTTTCTATTAAAGGTATTTTAACTAAAGTATGAAAATTGGGTACTTTTTCCACCACTGATTGACTCAGGGGTGTGAATAATTATGTAAATGAGATATTTCTGTATTTTCAATACATTAGCAATTTTTTTTTATAAAAACGCATTTTCATTTGTCATTATGGGGTATTGTGTGTAGATGGGTGAGAAAAAACATATTTACATTTTACATTTACATTTACATTTTAGTCATTTAGCAGACGCTCTTATCCAGAGCGACTTACAGGAGCAATTAGGGTTAAGTGCCTTGCTCAAGGGCACATTTACGTCATTTAGCAGACGCTCTTATCCAGAGCGACTACAAATTGGTGCATTCACCCTATAGCCAGTGGGATAACCACTTTACAAATATACTTTTTTTTTTTTTTTTTTTTTTTTTTGGGGGTAGAAGGATTACTTTATCCTATCCCAGGTGTTCCTTAAAATCCATTTTGAATTCAGGCTGTAACACAACAAAATGTGGAATAAGTCAAGGGGTATGAATACCTTCTGAAGGCGTTGTATGTGTCGATGCTACACCCCTGATGTACGTAGCTATGGCGATAGCTGACTGGAGCTCTAGAACTGTTATTGAACCCTGTTGTCCTGGTGATGATCCCATTGCCACGACAACCGCCTGGAAACCAGATGGATCAGAATACTTCATTATTAAATTATGAATATCAATTAAACTGTGTGTATGCGTGTGTATATCTGTGTGTTTGTGTGTGTGTGTGTGCATGTGTGAGTTCCATTATTAAATTACGCATATTAATATGAATCGGACAGGAAAGAGGTAATAATATCTCAGTGGTAGTTAGCATAATGTTGATAGATGAAAGGATATGGTGTGTGTGTGTGTGTGTATGTGTTTGTTCGTGTGTGTGTGTGTGTTCGTGTGCTTGTTCGTGTGTGTGTTCTTTTTCATCGGGGAAAGGGCGGTGGATTTATCTTAATTAGGATCTCAGACCCGCTCAGTAGAAAGGTAAACCCCTCCACTGGGGTTACACACACACACACACACACACACACACACACACACACACACACACACACACACACACACACACACACACACACACACAGAGAGAGAGAGAGAGATCTGTGTGTGCATGATCATATTCAGTGTTACTTAGCTAATCTCTTCCTTCTGTTCACACCTGCTAGCATTCATGCATACTTAGCACATTAGCATTCATGCAGTTCTACCATATAAAATATGCTAACAACCATTAGCAGACTTAGCACGTTCGCTTCCATGCAGTTCTACCATTTAAATCTTGCCAACAGCCATTGGCATACCAGAAAACACAAACAATTAAGTATGTGTTTTAAAAAGCCAATTCTCACGTTCACACTAGGAGCGTTTTTGAGTTTCCTCGGGGGAACAGTTGTTTTGAAGATAATATTGTGTTATTTCGCCTAAGATGATGGTCTGATTGTTGTGAATTAAATAGCATCTAAAAGTGTAGTTGTGTTTTTAGTTGCTGTGTTTTTTGGATCGAAGAGCATAACATTCTTAAAGGTTTTCTATCGTACACACACACACACCACGTACACACCCACGTAGACACGCACACACCCACGTACACACCCACACACCACGTACACACCCACGTACACACGCACACACCACGTACACACGCACACACCACGTACACACCCACGTACACACGCACACACCCACGTACACACCCACGTACACACGCACACACCCACGTACACACCCACGTACACACGCACACACCCACGCACACACCCACGTACACACGCACACACCACGTACACACGCACACACCACGTACACACCCACACACCCACGCACACACCCACGTACACACGCACACACCACGTACACACGCACACACCCACGTACACACGCACACACCCACGTACACACCCACGTACACACGCACACACCACGTACACACCCACGTACACACGCACACACCACGTACACACGCACACACCACGTACACACCCACGTACACACCCACGTACACACGCACACACCCACGTACACACCCACGTACACACGCACACACCACGTACACACGCACACACCACGTACACACCACGTACACACCCACGTACACACGCACACACACGTACACACCCACGTACACACGCACACACCACGTACACACGCACACACCCACGTACACACCCACGTACACACCCACGTACACACGCACACACCCACGTACACACGCACACACCCACGTACACACCCACGTACACACGCACACACCACGTACACACGCACACACCCACGTACACACGCACACACCACGTACACACCCACGTACACACGCACACACCACGTACACACCCACGTACACACCCACGTACACACGCACACACCCACGTACACACCCACGTACACACCCACGTACACACCCACGCACACACCCACGTACACACCCACGTACACACCCACGTACACACGCACACACCCACGTACACACACCACGTACACACGCACACACCACGTACACACGCACACACCACGTACACACCCACGTACACACGCACACACCATGACACACGCACACACCCACGTACACACGCACACACCTTACGTACACACGCACACACCACGTACACACCCACGTACACACGCACACACCACGTACACACGCACACACCTACGTACACACCCACGTACACACGCACACACCACGTACACACGCACACACCACGTACACACCCACGTACACACGCACACACCCACGTACACACCCACGTACACCCCACGTACACACGCACACACCCACGTACACACCACGTACACACACACACACCGTGACACACGCACACACCACGTACACACGCACACACCCCACGTACACACGCCACACCACGTACACACGCACACACCACGTACACACCCACACACCACGTACACACCCACACACCCACGTACACACGCACACACCCACGTACACACGCACACACCCACGTACACACGCACACACCCACGTACACACGCACACACCCACGTACACACGCACACACCCACGTACACACGCACACACCCACGTACACACGCACACACCCACGTACACACGCACACACCCACGTACACACGCACACACCCACGTACACACGCACACACACACTCGTTTTTTAAGTGAATGTGACTATCAGGCAGTGGTAAGTGATTCGTTAAGTGTCCTGCTGTGTTAATCACCCTCCTGTGACATCACTAACGAGGATATGTAATTAATGCTCCTCTAATTGCACACTGCTGGCCAATCAGGCTGCTCGCTCCTGTGGTGAATTTGCATAATTAGAACACAAGACATCCTGGGAGTCTCCTGGGCAGTAGGTGGGTTAGTCTCCTCTCCAATGGGAAGACTTAAGAACATTGACAAAACAACTAGCTAGAATGTTCAGAGCTGTTCTGTTCTATAATCTCTGTTGTGTAAGTGTAAACAGATAGTTGACAGGACTTAGTTCACATCTCAAAGGTTTCCGCATGTAGCTAACAACAACCCGAGAGAGAGGAATGAAAAGCTTTCTGAATCCTCTGCTTCCTAAGCCTTAAATAGGCTAAACCGTGTACTGCAGAGGACCGTAACAGATGGGCAGAAAGTTAGAAGAACACTAAATCCAGTGTCTGTCTGTGCTTCTTCCCAAGTCTGTGAGAAAGACAATACCGAGACGTTACAAAGACTGACCCATTTTCTGAACTAATTCTCCATGCGTGTTCCATTGATGTATTTAGATCGTTTACATGTTTTCCCTGCGTCAGAGCTTGTTTGAAAACCGTCACAAACCTTGTTAAGGAGACACTCTCTGGCACACGGTGGACGCGTCCCAATTGGCTCGCTATTGCCTATAGAGTGCAGGACTACCTCATGGTCCCTGGTAAAAAAGTAGTGCACTACTACTCCATGGTCCCTGGTAAAAAGTAGTGCACTACTACTCCGTGGTCCCTGGTAAAAAGCAGTGCACTACTACTCCAT
>NW_025534744.1:155000-158568 GCF_020615455.1 Coregonus clupeaformis
GTTAGAGAGGGCAGATTTAGGCTTCCCACCCCAGTGGATATCTAGTTAGAGAGGGGCAGATTTAGGCTTCCCACCCAGTGGATATCTAGTTAGAGAGGGGCAGATTAGCTTCCCCACCCGGTGGATATCTAGATAGAGAGGGGCAGATTTAGGCTTCCCAAACCCAGTGGATATCTAGTTAGAGAGGGGCAGATGTCAGGCTTCCCACCCAGTGGATATCTATTTAGAGAGGGGTGATTACGGCTTCCACCCAGTGGATATCTAGTTAGAGAGGGGCATTGATTTACTTCCCACCCAGTGGATATCTAGTTAGAAAGGGGCAGATTTGGGCTTCCCCACCCGGTGGATATCTAGTTAGAGAGGGGCAGATTTAGCTTCCCACCCGGTGGATATCTAGATAGAGAGGGGCAGATTTAGGCTTCCCACCCAGTGGATATCTAGTTAGAGAGGGGCAGATGAGGCTTCCACCCAGTGGATATCTAGTTAGAGAGGGGCAGATTTGAAGCTTCCCACCCAGTGGATATCCAGTTGAGAGGGGCAGATTTAGGCTTCCCACCCCAGTGGATATCTAGTTAGAGAGGGGCAGATTTAGCTTCCCACCCAGTGGATATCTAGTTAGAGAGGGGCAGATTTAGGCTTCCCACCCAGTGGATATCTAGTTAGAGAGGGGCAGATTTAGGCTTCCCACCCAGTGGATATCTAGTTAGAGAGGGGGCAGATTTAGCTTCCCACCCAGGATATCTAGTTTGAGAGAGGGGCTTTATTTAGTTGTCACACACAGTGTCTCAAGTTTGAGGGGTGGGGGCATTGAGAGATGTCGCACCCGTTGTGTCTCTGTGGTAAATTTGATTACGGTTCGTTGGCAGGATGTGATGGTCCGACGGTGAACAGTTGCTCACAGCAGAGAAACAGAGGGAGATTTGTTCCCTCCCAGTAAAGCACTTTCATCTGTCCCTCCTCTCTCTCTCTCTCTCTCTCTCTCTCTCTCTCTCTCTCTCTCTCTCTCTCTCTCTCTCTCTCTCTCTCTCTCTCTCTCTCTCTCTCTCTCTCTCTCCTCTCTCTCTCTCTCTCTCCTCCCCTCTCTCTCTCTCCTCTCTCTCTCTCTCTTCTTCTTTTTTTCTCTCTCTCTCTCCTCTCCCTCTCTCTCTCTCTCTCTCTCTCTTTCCCTCCCCCTCTCATCCCTCTCTCCGTATGACTTCTGATTGTAATAAGCCCAGTTTATTGTCAGTAGGAGTTGGCAAGGTGGCCTAGTAACGCATACTGTCCCTCTCTCATCCGTTCTGTTCCATCCATCCCTCTGTCCTCTCAATCCTGCTATTGACTTTCTCTGTACCTTCTCCCCTCTGTCCTCTCTTCTCCCCCCTCCTGTCCCCCTCTCTCTTCTCCCCCCTCCCTGTCCTCTCTTCTCCCCTCCTGTCCTCTCTTCTCCTCCTCCTGTCTACTCTCCTCCCCTCCTCCCTGTCCTCTCTTCTCCCCCTTCCTGTCCCCTCTTCTCCTCCCTGTCCCCTCTTCTCCCCCTTCCTGTCCTCTCTTCTCCCCTTCCTGTCCCCTCTTCTCCCCCTCCCTGTTTCCTCTTCTCCCCCTCCCCTGTCCTCTCTTCTCCCCTTCCTGTCTCTTCCCCCCTCTCTGTCCCCTCTTCCACACCTCCCTGTCCCCTCTTCTCCCCCTCCCTGTCCTCTCTCTTCTCCCCTTCCTGTCCCCTCTTTTCTCCCCTCCCTGTCCCCTCTTCTCCCCCTTCCTGTCCCCTCTTCTCCCCCTCTCTGCCCCTCTTCTCCCCCTCCCTGTCCTCTCTTCTCCCCTTCCTGTCCTCTCTTCTCCCCCTCCTGTTCCCTCTTCTCCCCCTCCCTGTCCTCCTCTTCCCCCTCCGTCCCCCTTCCCCCCCTCCCCTCCGCCCCCCTCTACACCTCCTGTCCTCTCTGTCATTGATATTGACGTAATGTTTTGAAAACAAAAAAGAGAGATAAAACTCTCAGAAAAGAGATTGCGTATGTTTGGCAGAGAATGTAGCTGCACTGAAAAAGACGGTTGTGTTAAAATGTTTTATTCTCAAACGCTTTGTCTAGAAGAGGACTACTGTTTAATCAGAAAAACAGGTAATCACATCACGCATCACACACACGCACACACAGACACACACACACACACGCACACATGCAACACAGAACACACACACACACGCATACATGCAGGTACACATACTGGACACACATGGCACGCACACAACGAATAACGACACACACACACACGCATATACATGCAGATACACACATACAATACATGCAGAAAACACACACACACACAAGTGTACACACACGCACACATACACACACACACACACAGAGAACACACACACACACGCATACATGCAGACATACATACACACAGGCACGCAAAAAACAACAAACACACACACACACACACAGACGCACGTACGCACACACACACACACGCATACGCACACATACACACACAGACACACACACACACACAGACAACACACACACACGCATACACGCATACACACACACACACACACACACACACACACATGCACACACACAGACACACACACAGACACAGACACACACACAGAACACACACAGACACAACACACGCACTTACACACAAAGAACACACATGTAGATACATATATACACATACATCATACACATAGATACACAATAAGAATATAAACACAAAGAAAACACAAAAAACACGCATACACACAAAACACAAAAAAACATAGGTGCACACAGCATAGGAAAACCACACAGGTAGACACACACATACATACGCACATAGAAAAAATCACGTCGTCCATGGGTTAATTCAATATTATAGGAAATGACTGGTGTGGGTTGTGTGTGTGTGTGTGTGTGTGTGTGTGTTGTGTGTGTGTGTGTGTGTGTGTGTGTGTGTGTGTGTGTGTGTGGTGTGTGTGTGTGTGTGTGTGTGTGGGGGGTGCGTGCGTGCGGGCGTGCGTGCGTGGCGTGGGCGTGCGTGCGCGTGTGTGGATTTGTGGTTAAAGGTGAATATCCTCCTCTGAGTTTATTAAGCACAGATTCTAAGTAACCAGTAAAACCTGGGGGACTGTATACACTAGACGATTGGTGTTGTAATATTTTATTTGATATAATATGAATGTAATATAGCAGACTTGAAAACTAGATAATGTTTCAAATGTCAGGTGTATAGTTATTAATGTAGGAGGTTTATGTGTTGGCAAGGGGCTATTTTAACTAGTTTTGTATTAGAGCGCACTAAGGTTAGGGTAGGGGTCACTGGTCACATGTACATACATTATGTAGATGTGGGTTATAATGAATAGATTCGGGTTATATGCTCTTAGCATGGTGTAACAATACGTCATGGTGATGTGATATAATGAACAGACTAGGGTTATATGCTCCATATGTAACAATAAAATGATTTGATGTATATAAGAAATAGATTTAGGCTATACTGCTCCTACATGGTGTAAACAATACATCATGTAGATGTATATAATGAACAGACTAGGTTATATGTTCGATCATGGTGTAACAATAAAGGATGTACAGTTGAAGTC
>NW_025534745.1:0-52500 GCF_020615455.1 Coregonus clupeaformis
GTAGCATTATGCCATTAATACAGCCCTTCCTTTGTTAATAGCGTTGTTGCTCTACTTGTGCTATCAGTTATTGTGCATATTCATTACCCCTGTTATCTGTCCATTACAGGACCACTATCATTCCACTACCTTTCCATGTCCATTTAATCCGTTTGTGTCAATAAAGTATCCTTGGATGTAACTCTGAGGTTGCCTTATTCCCCTCTTACCGAGGGAGGTAAAAGCGCAACCTGGTCTCAGAACATTTCGTATTATTCTGTATGTACAAAGCTGTGATCAAGGCAAAGGGTGGCTACTTTGAAGAATCTCAAATCTGAAATATATTTTGATATGTGTAACACGTTTTTGGTTACTACATGATGCCATATGTGTTATTTAATAGTTTTGAAGACTTCACTATTATTCTACAATGTAGAAAATACACAAGACACAGAGGAGGAGAAACTATCCAACACCCTGGGAGAGAGAACGAGTGACCTCAGTCGAACTCATAGCCAGAAAGATGGGTTAGATACAGGAGAGGAGGAGGTTACCCCGGATGCCATCACCCCTGCTCCTGTGATCAGGCCAACGGGCAGGCGGAGCGAGAGGTCATAGTGATAGTGATTCACACCCAGAGAGAGACAGACAACCCATACAACCTCTTGGCTGAGATTAACCACACAGAGGTAGAGGCAGAGGGCCTTCAGGGCAAGCCAGTCAGCCTGCCTGCTCTGATCCTCAAGTCAATTGTATTTAAATTCATATTCATTAAAGATTTTTAGTCAAGACTTGAAAAGTGCCATTTATTTCAAATGATAATTATTCAGTGTCTGCAACCCTCAAGAACCAGGGTGAGTCTGGGTCCCCCTTTAACTGGGCAAACACAACTTGCATATCGTCATAGACTAGGCCGAAACGTTCATCTTTTAACTTTGCTTAAATAAAACAATGCATTTTTAATAGTGAGCAAGAGTTTTCTATGATGATTAAAGTTTTTTGGTCGCACCCTCCACTTTTTTGTCAAATAATACATCTAAAAAAAAGGTAATAAGTTAATTATTAAAAGCATTAAAATTGGGATTGGGATGTTTCCCACTTATTTATACAACCTACTCCACAAAGTTTAGAGAAATGTTCTGAAATTAATAAAGAATTAAACAGAAGAAAATCAGAATTGAAGGCAACTATAATGCAAAGAATTTAATGGTCTATGGTTCAATCCTGTTTCTGGTCTAATGAATAATTAATATTGTTCCTCCTCTTCCTTGTGGCAAGCGCAGCAGCACACTGCCCTCCAAAGCCTGCAAAAAAAACGCCGGACTGCCCCTTTCCTCGCCCTGCATGGAACATCCAGGGTCACCTCCTTGGTGACGTGTGGGGTGACGTCCAGGGTGACCACAGCAACATCCTCTGGAAAGGGACAAAAGCGGGGCAGAATGTAAATAAATGCAAACCGTAGGTTCTAAACACTGGCCAGTTGAATGGGATCTTTTATTTCAGCTCATGAAACATGGGACCAACACTTTACATGTTATCATGATGAACGGCACCTGTCAGAGGGCTTTCTATAAGTCTTACTCACCTGCTTGGATGTCAAATGGCAGAGTGGCGTAGACGGCCACCATGAGAGGCTTTTCTTCAGGTGTGACGTCCGCAACCTCCAAGAGTGAAGAAGCAGGGTATTTATCTGTGTTAGGGGTGAGGTCCAAAACCTCCAGCTGAGAACAAGCCGGATCTGCCTCTGTGTTAGGGGTGATGTCCACAACCTTCAGGTGGGTAGAAGCCGGGTCTGCCTCTGTGTAAGGGGTGATGTCCACAACTTCCAAGTGGGACGAGACGGGTTCTGCCTCTGTGTTAGGTGTGACGAACACAATCTCCAAGTGGGAAGAGACGGGTTCTGCCTCTTTGTTAGGGGGTGATTTCCACAACCTCCAGGTGAGAAGAAGCCGGGTCTACCTCTGTATTAGGGGTGATGTCCACAACCTTACGGTGGGAAGAAGCCGGGTCTGCCTCTATGTTAGGGGTGATTTCCACAACTTCCAGCTGGGAATAAGCCGGGTCTGCCTCTGTGTTAAAGGTTATGTCCACAACAACTAGGTGGAAAGAAGCCGGGTCTGCCTCTGTGTTAGGGGTGATGTCCACAAGCTCCAGGTGGGAAGAAGCAGGATCTGCCTCTGTGTTTGGGGTGATGTCCACAACCTCTAGGTGGGAAGAAGCCGGGTCTGCATCTGTGTTAGGGGTGATGTCCACAAACTCCAGGTGGGAAGAAGCAGGATCTGCCTCTTTGTTTGGGGTGATGTCCACAAGCTCCAGGTGGGAAGATGCCGGGTCTGCCTCTGTGTTAGGGGTGGTTTCCACAACCTCCTGATAGGAAGAAGCCGGGTCTAACTCTGTGTTAGGGGTGAGGACCACAAACTTCAGGTGGGTAGAAGCCTTCTTAGCCTCTGTGTTAGGGGTGATGTCCACAAGCTCCAAGTGGAAAGCAGCCAGGTCTGCCTCTGTGTTAGGGATGATTTCCATAACCTCCTGGTGGGAAGAAGATGGGTCTGCCTCTGTGTTAGGGGTGATGTCCACAAGCTCCTGGTGGGAAGAAGCCAGGTGTGCCTCTTTGTTAGGAGTGATGTCCACAACCTCCAGTTGGGAAGAAGCAAGGTGTGCCTCTTTGTTAGGGGTGATGTCCACAACCTCCAGGTGAGAAGAAGCCGGGTCTGCCTCTGTGCTAGGGGTGATGTCCACAACCTCCAGGTGGGAAGATGCTGGGTCTGCCTCTGAGTTATGGGAGATGTCAACAACCATACGGTGGGAAGAAGCCGGGTCTGCCTCTGTGTTTGGGGTGATGTCCACAAGCTCCAGGTGGGAAGAAGCCGGGTCTGTCTCTGTGTTAGGGGTGGTTTCCACAACCTCCTGATAGGAAGAAGCCGGGTCTAACTCTGTGTTAGGGGTGATGTCCACAAGCTCCAGCTGAGAAGAAGCCGGGTCTGCCTCTTTGTTAGGGGTGATGTCCACAACCTCCAGCTGAGAAGAAGCCGGGTCTGCCTCTGTGTTATGGGTGATGTCCACAACCTCCAGGTTGGAAGAAGCAGGGTCTGACTCTGTGTTAGGGGTGATGTCCACAACAAATGGGTGGGAAGAAGCTGGGTCTGCCTCTGTGTTATGGGGGATTTCCACAACCTCCAGGTGGGAAGAATCCTGGTCTGCATCTGTGTTTGGGGTGACAATTAAAATCCTGATTGGCTTTACTACTACAAGGCACCAGGATGTCATGACAAAAGGCATATGTCAGAGTGCTCTCTATGAGTGCTACTCACCTGCTTGGATGTCAGCTGGTAGTGTGGCGGAGACGGCCACCACTAGGACAGGGGGAACTGGCAGGGTGTCTGCAGTAGGCTGGAAGTAGCTTTTCACCTCGTCCGCCACAAAGGCACAGACAGAGCTCATAAAAAAGGGGTTGTGAGGTCATCCAGGGAGAAGGACTGGCTGATTCTCCCAAGGATCGACCTCACAGAGTCAAAAGCAGCAGCCCGGGAGAAAGGGGTGTGAGGAGAAGAGGCCTTCAACATGCTGGAGAGCTTCTCCCCTACGGCCACCACCATACTCACAGCCATCCCGCTTAGGGAGGATGGGGTGATCTGAATGGCCTTCCTCTGGCTGAAGCCACAGGGCCAGGAGGATCCTGGGCACCAGCTCCACCACCACCTGGGATGGGCTGAGCAGGTTGCTACAGGGCTTATTGGACAGCTTGTCCTGAATGCTCCTCACAGCTCTCTCCATGATGATGTGGACCTTGGGGTCACTGAAATCAACAAAAAGCAGCAGAGAAAGCTAAACAATGTGCAATGTTCACACAGAGAACACTGCCCTAGTTTTTTCTGCATAGCTCCAGATGTGTAGATGAATGGAGCAAGCCGTATGCAGGGCAGTACATGGAACTCACATGTCAGTGCCAGCTGGAGAGGTGGGGTGCATAGAGCGGCGGAGCTTGCAGACAGCCTTGTGCTCCATGTCAATCATTTTTAGGCAGGTGTTTACTTCCCAGGTCTGCCGTAGGAAACAGGAAGTCCCATTAGTGTAATTTCACAACAGATATATTCTGCTGTACTAACTAGTTGTTGAAAGGCTAGAAAAGAGCTCACTGACTGATAGTCTAAGTCTCTAACTCTCATTCTCTTACCAGCCGAGCGAGTTCGTTCCCCTCCTCCAGGGTTTCCTTCCACACCCTTCAAATAAAACACAAAGCATTTCAACTTTCCTGGCTTCCTATTTATCTGTTGTTTATTTTACCCACACCTCCTGGAGTGCTGCTGGTGACAGAGAATGGCAGTGAAGGTGAGAGCTGACGTGGTACTCACCTCTCCCTAAGGGATTTTTTGCCCTGAGACACCAGCCAGTCGCTCATGTGCTCCATGGTGACATGGGGCGAGACCTGGCCTCGACTCTGGAGCAGCAGATAGTGGACCATGAGCTTCTTCTGCAAGATGAGGTAAGGTGTGAGACCGTGCCACTAAAGACCATATAATGTGCTTTCAGAAGGGCCTCTCGTAACATTTCACAACTGCTCATGTCTCACAATTTGCAAGTGATATTAAGAACTCTTATGACCATCTTCTCTAAACTGTCTTGAAATAAAACTCTTGTTTTGGGATTAAATCTATCTCTTTCTTTCTGTGGTTACTGTTTTTGTGGGATGAATCTTACCTGTTTATTGTAATATGCTTCCTCCCAGCAGGCCTGCAGAGTCTGAAAATAAAGGCTGCTTCTACAGAATTCCTTTGAAGATAATTAAAATAAGTATGCTTTATTAGGTACGCACAGGCATTTACAGTATGCCAAAAGGAATATCTCCTAAGATTACCTTAGTGGGACCATAAGTGAACTCAGGAATGCTCCCAACCTTATCCATGGTCAGAGGGGGGACGAAATGCAGCGCTATAGATATACGGGATGCTCTAGAGATAACAGGAATGACTTAAAGTCGCGAATGATCAATGCCTGTGGAGTCGTCCAATTTGCTGCGCTGAGAATTGAGTTGTAGGCGATATTTGGTTACGTTTGGCGCAATATACATGTTTACATTCTATTGCCATGGAGAAATTTAGTTTCTAGAACCTGTTTTCTTCTATATCTTTATTTCGTGAAAGATTAAGATCTTTATTTTGTCATAATGTGTATATGAGGACATTGGAGCCCGTTCCGATTCATGACGTGGTTATCCAGGTGCATGTTGCATAGACCTACTAATCCAACCTTGCCTTACAAGTTAAATTAAATTAGTATATATGCCTATACAAATCTATTGACCACATCCATTTAAATCAATGATTGTCAATTGAACATGTGGTAGTTGTGTTATCCTGTTGTGCGTGTCAGGTGTCCTCTTAAGCACGTTATTCCAATATTTCCTAGAATTGACGCAGGTTACACTTTTGCAAAACTACTCGGTTAAAAATAAGAGCATGAATGACAATAAAGGTATGACTTGAATTATATGTGTAGTAGTGTGATGTTTCCCCTATTTTATGCACCAAATTGCACACAAGGACAGTTCAAGTAGGCCAGGTCAAGAGGGGATGTTAATAAATTAATAATAATAATAATTCAATGTGGTTTCTTTATTTAATTACAGCTCCATAGCTAATGTTATTTTTTGGTGTACAAACATGTTTATGTATCTATATTGCAAATACACCTAATTGTAAAAGTTGTGTATATTTTGGTTTGGTCCATCGCGGGTTATCTGTATTTATGTACCCTCTTATTGTTCTCTTTTGGCTGACCTTCAACTAGCAAGGTATGTTGTCCTTGGCGCCGTAATTTGTCAATATAAAACTGTGGTAAAGTTACACAAAGTGCTGTTACGCAACTACAGGTTTTGTTACAATGTGGACAATATAAAGATTTATGTTAACAACTTTCACCGAGCTCGCTAATTAGGGTACCTATTGTAACTCGGGAGTATTTGGGTCAGTGTTTGAGTGAGTTTCTATGTACTCACGCAGGTGCCCGAGAGCTGTGGCTGCACCAAGGGCTAAACTATTGTGTGTTGTCTCTTCGTGTACAGGTATGTCATTTATTTTGTCAGAATTATGTTGTATATCATTTTACTTGTATTGTATAGTGTGTTGTTAGGCACTGAATGTGTTCATGCAGCACCTGTTCTATTTTGCCTGACCTTCAACTAGAAAGGTGCCCGAGAGCTGTGGCTGCACCAAGAGCTAACATATTGTGTGTTGTCTCTTCGTGTGCAGGTCGAATAAAAATTATCCAACCATCAGAATTCCAGTTGTGGCAGTGTCCTAATTACGTGACCAGCCGACTGGTCAGCTCAAGCCGACCGCCGGAGCTGTGCATGTGGATGAGGTGCACGACCTGCGCATGTGAATTTGTTGATGGTTTACTGTAAGTGAATATATACTGTGAAAGTGAATGTAGCATATTCATTAGATACAGGTATTCGTGCTTATTTGTATGTTTTGGATGAATTTGTTTATTGCATTTTTTTGGGGGGGTATTTGAATGCACTAAATGCACCCGTGTTATGCTGGGGATTTTAGTGTGGGTAGAGGGAGGGGTGTCCTTCCATTTACACCAATTGTACAGTCAGCTCCTGGGAGTAGAGCGTTTGCTAGTCCTGAGTTTGCAAGCACTGAGGGGTAGGCTGTTTGTTCCACCTGACCAGGGTATCCAACCTCTGTCTTTTGATGTACCATCATCCACAGTACTCAGTGATAATGGGACGCCTCCGAGTCAGCTTAGTGACCTTATTAAGCAGATTGGTTCAGAGATAGGAGAATCTATCAGAGCGAGTTTACTGCAGCCTGGGGTTTCAAGTCTTTCTCCTGCCCGTCCCCCTCACCAACCCCAGCAGTTTCCCCTGCCTGAGCAGTGTGGGTCAACCTTTATTGATGTGTCCAAGCTGAATCTGGTTGTGAAGTCAGATGTTAGTGCTCCACCTCTTTTTAGGGTTGATGGCTCAGATAAGTGCTCTGTCCTGGAGTGGGAGGAGTTAATGGAAGTCTACCTAGAGAAGAGGGGTTACACTGGGTCTGGGAATGTTGGGGAGGTGATGTCTAGGCTCATGGGGAGGGCACGGGATGTGACCAAAGTCTGGAAGCGTAACAACCTTGTTGTCACAGATGTTAAGGCGGTGTTCAGTGTTTTCAAGCAACACTTTGGGGATACTGTCTGCTCAGGTATGCCATTAGCTGATTTCTATTCAATCAAACCATATGCTAATGAGGGTCCAATAGATTTCTGGATTAGGCTTAACAAAGCTGCAGAGGCAGCCGAACAGTACCTTGTGAGTGAGGGCAGGACCTTACCCAATCAGTGCTCAGAGTTGGCAGTCATGTTTGTACGCAACTGTCCTGATAAAGAGTTGGCCCAAGTGTTCAAGAGCAAACCCATTGGTGACTGGACAGCCAGTGAGGTACAGGATCGGTTGGATGAACTGTTAAGGGAACGTAAAGCATGTAGAACACAACTTCCACAGCAGGTGGCTGCCGTTTTTGACTGCCCTCAGGAGGGAGTGGGTCCTGTGAAAAGACCTAATGTTTCATATTTTTCTCAATGTGGCTGTGAACCAGACCAGGCACCATCTGTATCTGAGGGTGGGACATTAATGAAAGTTTTGACTTTGTTAGAGAATGCTCTGGTCAGCAATACTCAGTCTGTGATCAGAGGGCCCCGTAAACAGTTCCACAAACATCAGCGTGAGTGCGCTGTCTGTGGAAGCACTAATCACTGGACCAAAGCTCACTGTCAGATGCACCAGCTGTGCTTCAAGTGCTTTTCTCCGGGCCACATGAGCTTTGACTGTAGTGAGGCTGGGCAGCGACAGAGCCCTGGATGTGGACAGACTGGCAGGTCTCAGGAAAACTAGAAAGCCTCCATTCTGAGGAGGGCAATGTGGGGCATTCTTATTTTTCCTCCACTGATGATGATATCCAATCTGTTCATTCTTACTTTTATGAGTCAGTACCCAAGAACAACACAGTCATTTTTCAATGTTTTTTCTCTCCATGCCGGAGGCTGCCCAGCCAGAGGAGGCTGCCAGAAGGACAACCAGCCCCCCCAGGGACATCACCAGGCCTGAGGCCTTCGTCCGGACAGGACCCCTGCTGGCCAGGAGAGCCCAGAGGGATGCTCCTCCTCCAAAGATGGTCCCCAAACCCCCGGTGGCCCCCCGGCCCAAACTGCTTCCCTCCCTGGGCCAGGGCAACATGTCCCTGGTCAGTGCCAACACCTGGGATGAGAGCACCAAGAAGAAGGGCAAGAAAGGTTAGCACTTCTTGTGCAATGACACATTTTTCCTATTGAATGTATTGTCAATATTGTATAATGTATGTTTTTAGCTGATGTACAACCAGGAAGATGATTCATAACCATTCATAAATGAATTATTTATGAATGAATCTAACCTAATGTAATGTAAATGAAAGTAGTCAGAGTCCAGAGGTCTAGCCTGGGCCTGAGGCATATCCCCCGTGACCTAGAGATGGCGATGATGAGGCCCCGTCTGGTCAAGTCGGCCGTTCCCTCCCAGCGGCCCTACCAGCCGTGGGACGACGAGGACGAGGTGGACATTTGCGCCCTGAGGCGCACCGCCTACATGTGCCCCATGTACGACCAGGAAGAGAGAAGCGGCAGGGGCAACAAGAGGGTGGCAGTGGAGGCCCTGGACAACATTCCTTTCAGAAGGAAGATCACCTTGTGTTACTTGACTGGGGGCCGCAGGTTCATGCTGCCACAAGACTACTAACCCCCCCCCCTTCCTCTCCACACCAACCCCCCTTTGTCCCAGACAGTGATTAACAGGACACACACAGAGAGACCGAGTGGACACCAGCAGGGCCATCAGAGGGACAGAGACCCTCTGTTAGGTATGCCATCTACTGAAAGGTTTCTATAGACCCTTTCTGGAGCCAGAGAACCTCCAGTGATCACACTGGGCTGTTCTCTACCTCCCCTCAACTCTGCTACACCAGACTGGGCTGTCCACTGCAACTCCCCCAAGAGGACCGCTGTACCCTGCCTCCCCTGACCTCTACCCCCCCAACAGGACCACAATCGCTGACCTATCTCTAGATCAGGGTTGGGGTCAATTTCAAAACAGTCAATTCAGGAAGTAAACTGAAATTCCAAATCTTTTTTTTTTCTTCTCATAGAGAGTCATTGAGGAAAATTGGAATTGGAATTAGACTTTCAGTTTACTTCCTGAATTGACTGAATTGTAAAGGAACTGCCCCCAACCCTGATCTAGATCAACTACTAGATCTCTATGATGACAGTGCCTCAGACAGAAAAACAATAATCCTGTCACTGTCGGACACCATGCCTTTACATTTCCCTGAAGCAGTACATAAATAAAAACAAAGCATTGAAGAAAATACAATATTTGGAGTTTTGAGTGCATACACTGCTGAATAAATGAATTATAAGATGATACAAGATAAAAACATGTCATAACAGACAGGCTAAATTACATGGCTAAAATGCAAGCATCAAAAGGGAGTACAGCTTTTAAATAAAGAAAATATGTTTATTTATTGCATTATTATTGATCCATTCCAGATTATCTACAATGTCAATCAAACTGTGCTGTATGAATCATATTGACTCCCAGACTCTCAGGCTATACTCCGAATGGCACCCTATTCCCTATGGGTCCTGGTCAAAAGCAGTGCACTACATAGGGAAAAGGGTGCCATTTGGGACACAAGCAGCCAGACACACAGGACTCAGGACATGTCAATCACATTACATACATACACAGGCAACAGCATATTGTTCAACAATACTGTATCATGAGGACAGTTACCACATGATGACGTAACATCATTACAGCATTACTGTCAAAGTTAAAGGGACAGACTGCTAAAACAAGACTGCTTAGAATATCACTAGCCACTGAAATCTTACAGTACTTTTTTATGTCCAGCAAGCAATACTAATTTAGCAGTATTCCATCTTATTATTCTTAATTATGCATTTAATAATCATTTAATTCATGACTAAAGGCATTTGAATTAGAAAGAAGAAATTATGCCATGAAAAAAAAAGCCTGGGCCTGAGGCATATCCCCCGTGACCTAGAGATGGCGATGATGAGGCCCCGTCTGGTCAAGTCGGCCGTTCCCTCCCAGCGGCCCTACCAGCCGTGGGTTGACGAGGTAGAGGTGGACATTTGCACCCTGAGGCGCACCGCCTACATGTGCCCCATGTACGACCAGGAAGAGAGAAGCGGCAGGGGCAACAAGAGGGTGGCAGTGGAGGCCCTGGACAACATTCCTTTCAGAAGGAAAAAAAACAAACATAATTGAATGCATGAATTTAGCTAAAAACTATAAACCATCATAAAAGCCTTTGGAGTCATACAGTAAAGCTCAGATGAAAGACACCTTGGAGATCCTGATATCTAACACATTGTAATGTTGCTCCTTCTAAACAAAATGGCTGTTTCACCTAGTAGTCCAACACATTGTAATGTTGCTCCTTCTAAACAAAATGGCTGTTTCACCTAGTAGTCCAACACATTGTAATGTTGCTCCTTCTAAACAAAATGGCTGTTTCACCTAGTAGTCCAACACATTGTAATGTTGCTCCTTCTAAACAAAATGGCTGTTTCACCTAGTAGTCCCTCACATTGTAATGTTGCTCCTTCTAAACAAAATGGCTGTTTCACCTAGTAGTGCAACACATTGTAATGTTGTTCCTTCTAAACAGAATGGCTGTTTCACCTAGTAGTCCAACACATTGTAATGTTGCTCCTTCTAAACAGAATGGCTGTTTCACCTAGTAGTCCAAGACAGAAGTAGGTGGTCAGTAATGGTTCTTGTTTTACAATTAAGCCAACTGGTTCAGTAAGTCTCAGATTGCATCTAAGATATGTGACTTGAAGGTTATTCCTGAAACAGTGTCCATCCATTTCCAAAAGTGAAAACCCAGCCCACATTTAATAGTAGATACTTGATGTGTTTGTACACCAAAGAGTGATAAGTTATGAAGAGAACAATGTGGAAGTTGATTCCATTGTGTTCGTTCATCCATCCTTCAGCATCCAGCCAGTCAGTCTCCACTTGATTCATCAACATCCTGCAATGTCATATTTCGACCAGCAGAGGTCAATGATTCCACTATCTGAATTGTATCACTGTTAAAAGGCGCCTATGTCTTATCCAAGGTTCCTCCTCCATTTCATGGCTTAAGGTAAACAGACATACACATGCATGGATCCAGAGTATTATTTTATTAAAGCCTTTTATAAAACACATCATCCACAGACTGATAGTCTTCCATGGTCCTATTGCAAAGTCAAGTCCTTTGGAATACGCATAGGAGATACTGGATCTTTCCACGGTCAAAGAAAGCATGTTTCCTTTTGCATAGAAACACTACAGTGTCTTATAAGAGAACATTAAAGAAGAATAAAAAACCTAAAAGCCCTTTCATGGTTTTAGAACTGTTGTCCAAATAGCACAACTTTGGCGGTTGTGACTGAAAGTCATCAAGCATCTGAAGTCATCAGCTCTCTGTGATTGTAAAGTCATCAAGCATGGAGTCAATCAACAGCTCTCTGTTCAGCTGCCATATTCCTTTCAGTCCAACAACCCAAATGATCAATATCATAACTTAAGTCATATAGTCATATTGATTGATAAAGATAACGCAAGCAGTAGCAGGCATGCTATGTTCAGGCATTCTGGAATCCTACAGCGAGATTCCGATTCAGAGGGGGTCTGGGTTTAGCCTAGGTAGCTGTCTGTCTGTCATCGGAAGACCAGCGTGGAGGCCTTGAGACAGGCGAAGGAGGCAGTGAGACAGGTGAGGAAGAGAGAGACAGACGGGTAGATCTGTGATGCACCTCCACACTCCTTGGCGTTTTCCTGTAATCAATCATTAACAACACATACAGTTACAACCTGTGGTATAATGAACACACTGCATAAGGCTAGAAAGTTCATATTTTTGATGTTTAGGATACAAAATACTCAGTTTGATGTTTTGTTTTCCCCAAAATATTAAGGGAGCTTTGTGAATAGTACAGCAGATGTTCTCTTCTGATGTCAATCCATCCACTTGAAGTGATTGGTTCAGAGAGGTGTCACTGGACCAATAAGGGGAGGCAGTGGACCAATATGGGGTGCTGACCTGAGGGTGGTATGCGTGGCAGGACTCGGGTCTCCTACGGACCTTCTGAGATTTCATCCTGTCACACTTTACTGAGGCGTTATGTACACAGAGGTCAAGGACACCAACACACTTAACAACAATAACAATAATAATAAATAATAATAATACAAGTATCTATGCTGCAATACCAACACACTTAACAACAATAACAACAAGTATCTATGCTGCAATACCAACACACTTAACAACAATAACAACAAGTACCTATGCTGCAATACCAACACACTTAACAACAACAACAAGTATCTATGCTGCAATACCAACACACTTAACAACAACAAGTATCTATGCTGCAATACCAACACACTTAACAACAACGAGTATCTATGCAAAAATACCAACACACTTAACAATAACAAGTATATATGCTGCAATACCAACACACTTAACAACAACAACAAGTATCTATGCTGCAATACCAACACACTTAACAACAACAACAAGTATCTATGCTGCAATACCAACACACTTAACAACAACAACAAGTATCTATGCTGCAATACCAACACACTTAACAACAACGAGTATCTATGCAAAAATACCAACACACTTAACAATAACAAGTATATATGCTGCAATACCAACACACTTAACAACAACAAGTATCTATGCTGCAACACCAACACACTTAACAACAATAACAAGTATCTATGCTGCAATACCAACACACTTAACAACAACAACAAGTATCTATGCTGCAATACCAACACACTTAACAACAACAAGTATCTATGCAAAAATACCAACACACTTAACAATAACAAGTATATATGCTGCAATACCAACACACTTAACAAGGGAAAGGGGGATATCTAGTCAGTTGTACAACTGAATGCATTCAACTGAAATGTGTCTTCCACATTTAACCCAACCCCTCTGAACAACAAGTATATATGCTGCAATAGTCTATGTGTAGGGTCAGTCTCTCATATCTGGTGTTTTCTCTCTCTCTCTCTCTCTGGGTTTCTGTATAAGCACTTTGTGACATCTGCTGATGTAAAAAGGGCTTTATAAATACATTTGATTGATCAAAATTTGATTGAACATTGATGTGGGATATCAATTTGATTTATGAGAGATTTAATGTGATTCAATGTGTCAAGGAGAAGAGTTTAAAGAAGAGACTGCTCCCCACAGTGTAAAACAGCAATTCCTAACTGGTTTAAATGAAAGATAACATAATAAGAGAAGTGATTTGTCTGATAAATGACTGGAACTGCTTATTCATAGATATCAAATCCCACTTCCACAACACCATTATACCTCTTTCAATCACTGTCTGTGTCAGGAAGAGGGCTTGTGAGAGTGAACCAGTAAGTTAAAGGATATATTTCACTTCCTTGGGTTCCATGGTGATAGGAGGGTACTGACGGGAACAGTCACAGTCTGCCTGTATCACCAACATCAGCAGGTTACTGTCAGGGACCACCTGGGTTACAAACATCCTGGAACACACACACACACACACACACACACACACACACACACAGAGACAGAGAGACAGACAGAGAAAGACAGAGAGAGACAGAGAGAGAGAGAGACGGACAGAGACAGAGAGACAGAGAGACAGAGAGAGAGCGCAATGAAATGGTTAGAACACAATTTGTATGAAACAATCAGGTAATCAAAGGTAAAAGCACACTGCCATCATGAAAAAATATCTTAAATATTCAAATGAAATGTACAGTTGAAGTCGGAAGTTTACATACACCTTAGCCAACTATATTTAAACTCAGTTTTTCCACAATTCCTGATATTTAATCCTAGTAAAAATTCCCTGTCTCAGGTCAGTTAGGATCACCACTTTATTTTAAGAATGTGAAATGTCAGAATAATAGTAGAGAGAATGATTTATTTCAGCTTGTATTTCTTTCATCACATTCCCAGTGGGTCAGAAGTTTACTTACACTCCATTAGTATTTGGTAGCATTGCCTTTAAATTGTTTAACTTGGGTCAAACGTTTCGCGTAGCCTTCCACAAGCTTCCCACAATAAGTTGGGTGAATTTTGGCCCATTCCTCCTGACTGAGCTGGTGTAACTGAGTCAGGTTTGAAGTCCTCCTTGCTCGCACACGCTTTTTCAGGTCTGCCCACAAACTTTCTATAGGATTGAGGTCAGGGCTTTGTGATGGCCACTCCAATACCTTGACTTTGTTGTCCTTAAGCCATTTTGGCACAACTTTGGAAGAATGCTTGGGGTCATTGTCCATTTGGAAGAACAATTTGCGACCAAGCTTTAACTTCCTTGACTTTGTTTTCCTTAAGCCATTTTATTTGCCACCTGCGCCAAATACAACTGGTGTAGACATTACCGTGAAATGCTTACTTACAGCCCTTAACAAACAATGCATTTATTTTTTTATAAAAAAAATAAAAAAAAAGAACAGAAGTAAAATAAAATAACAGTAGGGAGGCTATATACAGGGGGGTACCAGTGCAGAGTCAATATGCGGGGGCACTGGCTAGTTGAGGTAATATGTTAAAGTGACTATTCATAAATAATTAACAGAGTAGCGCAGCGTAAAAAATATGGGGTGGGGGTGGGGGGCAGTGCAAATAGTCCAGGTAGCCATGATTAGCTGTTCAGGAGTCTTTTGGCTTGGGGGTAGAAGCTGTTGAGAAGCCTTTTGGACCTAGACTTGGCTCTCCGGTACCACTTGCCGTGCGGTAGCAGAGAGAACAGTCTATGACTAGGGTGGCTGGAGTCTTTGACAATATTGAGGGCCTTCCTCTGACACCGCCTGGTATAGAGGTCCACCAAATGATGACCACCAATCAGAGACCACTATGATGACACACCAAATGATGACCACCAATCAGAGACCACTATGATGACACACCAAATGATGACCACCAATCAGAGACCACTATGATGACACAACAAATGATGACCACCAATCAGAGACCACTATGATGACACACCAAATGATGACCACCAATCACAGACCACTATGATGACACACCAAATGATGACCACCAATCAGAGACCACTATGGTAACACACCAAATGATGACCACCAATCAGAGACCACTATGATGACACACCAAATGCGTTTGATGGATCCTTTTTGTCTTCTTCTAATGCCTCTTAAAGGGACAGTAATCAAAACGTAACTGAAAGTAATCAGATTACATTACTGAGTTTGGGTAATCCAAAAGTTACATTACTGATTCCAATTTTGGATAGGCAACTAGTAACTGACATCATCTTCTGCACATCTATCACTCCAGTGTTAATACTAAATTGTAATTATTTTGCACTATGGCCTATTTATTACCTTACCTCCATAACTTACTACATTTGCACACACTGTATATAGATTTTCTATTGTGTTATTGACTGTACATTTTGTTTATCCCATATGTAACTCTGTGTTGTTGTTGTTTTTATCGCACTGCTTTGCTTTATCTTGGCCAGGTCGCAGTTGTAAATGAGAACTTGTTCTCAACTGGCTTACCTGGTTAAATAAAGGTGAAATAAAACGAAAAAAAACTGTAACACACACTATATTACAAACAAACACGATGAAACACTGCCACCTAGTGCTCATTAAACAGTTTAGCGGTATGAACAGACGCACTCTTGAACCATTCTATTATCTGGTATGGACTTTAATCTATGGATTAATATAAAATCCAAAATGAATGTGTAATCTATGGATAAAGATCAAGTTTGAGTAACATAGTGTCTCTCTCTCCCTCCAGTCCCCCTCTCTCTCTCTCCAGTCCCTCTCTCTCTCTCTCTCCAGTCCCCCCCTCTCTCTCTCCAGTCCCCCCTCTCTCTCCAGTCCCCCACTCTCTCTCTCTCGCTCCAGTCCCCCCTCTCTCTCTCTCTCCAGCCCCTCTCTCTCTCTCTCCAGCCCCTCTCTCTCTCTCTCTCTCTCCAGTCCCTCTCTCTCTCTCTCTCCAGTCCCTCTCTCTCCAGTCCCTCTCTCTCTCTCTCTCCAGTCCCTCTCTCTCTCTCCAGTCCCTCTCTCTCTCTCTCTCCAGTCCCTCTCTCTCTCTCTCTCCCCAGTCCCTCTCTCTCTCTCCCCAGTCCCTCTCTCTTTCTCCCCAGTCCCTCTCTCTCTCTCTCCCCAGTCCCTCTCTCTCTCTCTCTCAGTCCCTCTCTCTCTCTCTCCCAGTCCCTCTCTCTCTCTCTCCAGTCCCTCTCTCTCTCTCTCCAGTCCCTCTCTCTCTCCAGTCCCTCTCTCTCTCCAGTCCCTCTCTCTCTCCAGTCCCCCTCTCTCTCCAGTCTCTAGAGTTAGAGAGAGAGAGAAATGTACATGGTTTTTAGAGTGAAGTACATCGGAAAAAGACCAAAAGAAAACTGCAAGACTGAATAAGAGACAAAACAAGCAACAAACAAAGAAGAAAGGCTTTTGAAAAAGTAACTATTTTTCATAAAACTGTACAGTTATCTTAGCTAGCTGAATTGTTTACCAGTTGCTAAGCAGTTGCTAGGGACTCTCCTGGAAGAAGCTAGCTAGCTAACAAAGAATATCTAGTTAACTGAAGAAAAGAAAGACAAAATAAGGACAGTAGACAAAGGACATCAAAGTAAAACAGTCCTCTAAAAGACACAAGAGAGAATAATACAAGAAACAACGCTTCTATTGCAACATTGTGTGAAATTGTTTACCCACCAGACATCCAGACGGAGAAAGCTAAGAAAAGTTTCAAAGGTTTGATGATGGGACAGAACCATGAATGCCTGTTTGCAGATCTTACCAGTTGCAAAACAAGAGCAAATGTAATATTTAATACCAAACAAGGGCACATATGAAAAAGGGTTATTTGCAAAAATTTCCCTTTCTCAAAAAAAGAGAGGCATCAGCCAAGGATGTCAGATCAGCATTTTTGAAGAAACTGACCAGAGCAACACGTATCAAACAGTTAACATATATAATAATGGAACTGTTTTGATACAAGGCAATGATTCAAGCCTCCAGGATTTTGAGAATATGTTTGCTACCCTAAAAGCAGAAGCTGAACTCATCTCAGAAACTGAGGAAAAAGTCAAGGAGGGAGATGGAGAAAAGCAGGCCCCAACGGTCTCTGTGACCCAGCAAGAAGCCCTCAGTGTCCCTCTACCTACCTCACCTGCAGCAGACAAAGCCAAGGACATGCCTACAACACCAAGAACACCTGCTATGCAACGTTTCCACAACACCCTCTCTCTAATTGAAGCAGAGGTCATAGAATTCAGAGAGAGGGAGGAGGACACTGTCCAGAAACTAAAAGAAGAGATGAAACAGTTCAGTCAGACAAATGATGACCTCAGAGACCAACTGAGCACAACAAGAAAGGAGCTAGAACAAAGAGAGAGGTACATTGACACCCTCAACCAGAAGCTAGTCAATATGTCCTCTGCATCTAGAAAACATGTCCACCAGCCTGGTACAACACAAGCAGAACCTGAGACCAGCATGGCCTCCACCACACAGCCTGATGACACTGCACCCGCATACCAGTCTGCTCCAGCCCAGATCAGCCAACCAGCGTCCCAGTCTGCTCTAGCCCAGGTCAGCCTACCAGCCACCCAGTCTGCTCCAGCCCAGGTCAGCCAACCAGCCACCCAGTCTGCTCCAGCACAGTCTGCTCCAGCCCAGATCAGCCAACCAGCGTCCCAGTCTGCTCTAGCCCAGGTCAGCCTACCAGCCTCCCAGTCTGCTCCAGCCCAGGTCAGCCTACCAGCCTCCCAGTCTGCTCCAGCCCAGGTCAGAATACCAGTCTCCCCAGTCTGCTCCACCCAGACAGTCACCCACAACTGCAATCCTTATTGATTCAAATGGGAAGTTCTTAGTCCAGGAAAGATTATTCCCTAGACACCAGGTGTATAAGTTCTACAACTGAGAGTGCAATGCAGCTACTCAGTCAGACCAGGAATGACACCCCCGACAACATCATCATCCACACTTCCCAGGAAAGTTGATCGAAAAACAAAGTCAACACAGTAGCCATTGCTAGCTAGCCAACACGACCAGCTAACTGTACTGTAGCAGCTAAATACAATATATTTGTGCTAGCTAGCCAACGTTTAATTATTGCTGTGTTATGAAAGGAACTAGACACGGACACGAATTATCTGTTTAGTGTGTTAACACACTATTGGTAGTTTGTTGTAACCAAGTATTGGTGCTAAGCTGTGTGTTATTGGATGCTAGCATGCTAGTTAGCTATGGTGTCATAGTTAGCTAGCTGAATAAAGTAAGTTTAGTCTATTCCTTGACATTTTGAACCGCTGTAGTTCACAACAATTCTAATTTCTAAAAGTGGAAGTTGGGAGAGTTTTTGTTCGGGTGGTTCAGTGAAACAATTATAGTTTCTGAGGTGGACGTTTTTGGTGAGGGAGGCCCTACTCTCTCCTTTCCCAGATGTTTAGTTCATTTCATTCCTATCTCCTCTGCATTATTGTAGCCATTTGCTACAGCCTGTCAACTATGCCTCTGCCTATCCCTGTTCTCTCCTCTCCGCACAGGCTACACAAACGCCTCACACCGCGTGGCTGCTGCCTCTCTAACCTGGTGGTCCCTGCACGCACCCCACACCTGGAGTTCCAGGTCTCAGGCAGCCTCTGGAACTGCCGTTCTGCTGCCAACAAAGCTGACTTCATCCCAGCCTATGCTAACCTCCAGTCCCTTGACTTCCTGGCGCTGACGGAAACATGGATTACCACTGAAAACACTGCTACTCCTACTGCTCTCTCCTCGTCTGACCATGTGTTCTCGCATACCCCCGAAAGCATCTGGTGAGAGGGGTGGTGGCACAGGAATCCTCATCTCTCCCAAGTGGACATTCTCAATTTTTCCCCTAACCCATCTGTCTATCTCCTCATTTGAATTCCATGCTGTCACAGTCACTAGCCCATTTAAGCTTAATATCCTTGTCATCTATCGCCCTCCAGGTTCCCTTGGAGAGTTCATCAATGAGGATGGCTCACCCCTCACAGTTTTGGGAGATTTCAACCTCCCTACGTCTACATTTGACTCATTTCTCTCTGCCTCCTTCTTTCCACTCCTCTCCTCTTTTGACCTCACCCTCTCACCGTCCCCCCCTACTCACAAGGCAGGCAATACGCTTGACCTCATCTTTACTAGATGCTGCTCTTCTACTAATCTCACTGCAACTCCCCTCCATGTCTCCGACCACTACTTTGTTTCCTTTTCTCTCTCGCTCTCCTCCAACACTACTCACTCTGCCCCTACACAGATGGTAATGCGCCGCCGCAACCTTCGCTCTCTCTCTCCCACTACTCTCTCCTCTTCCATCCTATCATCTCTTCCCTCTGCTCAATCCTTCTCCCTCCAATCTCCTGATTCTGCCTCCTCAACCCTCCTCTCCTCCCTTTCTGCATCCTTTGACTCTCTGTGTCCCCTATCCTCCCGGCCGGCTCGGTCCTCCCCTCCAGCTCCGTGGCTTGATGACTCATTGCGAGCTCACAGAACAGAGCTCCGGGCAGCGGAGCGGAAATGGAAGAAAACTAAACTCCCTGCCGACCTGGCATCTTTTCACTCCCTCCTCTCTACATTTTCTTCACCTGTTTCTGCTGCTAAGGCCACTTTCTACCACTCTAAATTCCAAGCATCTGCCTCTAACCCTAGGAAGCTCTTTGCCACATTCTCCTCCCTGCTGAATCCCCCCTCTCTCTCTGTGGATGACTTCGTCAACCACTTTGAAAAGAAGGTTGACGACATCCGATCCTCGTTTGTTAAGTCTAATGACACTGCTGGTCCTACTCACACTGCCCTACCCTATGCTTTGATTTCTTTCTCCCCTCTCTCTCCAGATAAAATCCTGCGACTTGTGACTGCAGGCCGCCCAACAACCTGCCCGCTTGACCCCATCCCCTCCTCTCTTCTCCAGACCATCTCCGGTGACCTTCTCCCCTACCTCACCTCGCTGATCAACTCATCCTTGACCGCTGGCTATGTCCCTTCCGTCTTCAAGAGAGCGAGAGTTGCACCCCTTCTCAAAAAACCAACACTCGATCCCACTGATGTCAACAACTACAGACCAGTATCCCTTCTTTCTTTTCTTTCCAAAACTATTGAGCGTGCCGTCTTTAGCCAACTCTCTTGCTATCTCTCTCAGAATGACCTTCTTGATCCAAACCAGTCAGGTTTCAGGACTGGTCATTCAACTGAGACTGCTCTTCTCTGTGTCACGGAGGCTCTCCGCACTGCTAAAGCTAACTCTCTCTCCTCTGCTCTTGTCCTTCTAGACCTGTCTGCTGCCTTTGATACTGTGAACCATCAGATCCTCCTCTCCACCCTCTCCGAGCTGGGCATCTCCGGCGCGGCTCACTCCTGGATTGCGTCCTACCTGACCGGTCGCTCCTACCAAGTGGCGTGGCGAGAAGCTGTCTCCGCACCACGTGCTCTCACCACTGGTGTCCCCCAGGGCTCAGTTCTAGGCCCTCTCCTATTCTCCCTATACACCAAGTCACTTGGCTCTGTCATATCCTCACATGGCCTCTCCTATCATTGCTACGCTGACGATACACAACTAACATTCTCCTTTCCCCCCTTCTGATAACCAGGTGGCGAATCGCATCTCTGCATGTCTGGCAGACATATCAGTATGGATGACGGATCACCACCTCAAGCTGAACCCTGGCAAGACGGAGCTGCTCTTCCTCCCGGGGAAGGACTGCCCGTTCCATGATCTCGCCATCACGGTTGACAACTCCGTTGTGTCCTCCTCCCAGAGTGCGAAGAGCCTTGGCGTGACCCTGGACAACACCCTGTCGTTCTCCGCTAACATCAAGGCGGTGACCCGATCCTGCAGGTTCATGCTCTACAACATTCGGAGAGTACGACCCTGCCTTACACAGGAAGCGGCACAGGTCCTAATCCAGGCACTTGTCATCTCCCGTCTGGATTACTGCAACTCGCTGTTGGCTGGCCTCCCTGCCTGTGCCATTAAACCCCTACAACTCATCCAGAATGCCGCAGCCCGTCTGGTGTTCAACCTTCCCAAGTTCTCTCACGTCACCCCCCTCCTCCGCACACTCCACTGGCTTCCAGTTGAAGCTCGCATCCGTTACAAGACCATGGTGCTTGCCTATGGAGCAGTGAGGGGAACGGCACCTCCGTACCTTCAGCCTCTGATCAGTCCCTACACCCAAACGAGGGCATTGCGTTCATCCACCTCTGGCCTGCTGGCTCCCTTCCTCTGCGGAAGCATAGTTCCCGCTCAGCCCAGTCAAAACTGTTCGCTGCTCTGGCACCCCAATGGTGGAACAAGCTCCCTCACGACGCCAGGACAGCGGAGTCACTCACCACCTTCCGGAGACATTTGAAACCCCACCTCTTTAAGGAATACCTGGGATAGGATAAAGTTATCCTTCTACCCCCCCCCCCCAAAAAAAAAAAATTATTATTTTTAATTTTAAAAAATTGTAAAGTGGTTATCCCACTGGCTATAGGGTGAATGCACCAATTTGTAAGTCGCTCTGGATAAGAGCGTCTGCTAATTGACGTAAATGTGCCCTTGAGCAAGGCACTTAACCCTAATTGCTCCTGTAAGTCGCTCTGGATAAGAGCGTCTGCTAAATGACTAAAATGTAAATGTAAATCACTGTGGACTGTGCCTCACTGCTCAACGTCAGAACGGCTCACCACCCCACTCTGACATGTGAACATTTATACGATAATGTACATCTTGATCAGGACAGTATCAGAACCTTTTCATCATAGGTACACGTCAACTATGACAGACAAATTGAGATTTTTTTTCTCCAGAAAATCACATTTATGAATTTATTTGCAAATTATGGTGGAAAATAAGTATTTGGTCACCTACAAACAAGCAAGATTTCTGGCTCTCACAGACCTGTAACTTCTTCTTTAAGAGGCTCCTCTGTCCTCCACTCGTTACCTGTATTAATGGCACCTGTTTGAACTTGTTATCAGTATAAAAGACACCTGTCCACAACCTCAAACAGTCACACTCCAAACTCCACTATGGCCAAGACCAAAGAGCTGTCAAAGGACACCAGAAGCAAAATTGTAGACCTGCACCAAGCTGGGAAGACTAATCTGCAATAGGTAAGAGTTGGTTTAAAAACGGGAGCAATATTAGAAATGGAAGACATACAAGACCACGATAATCTCCCTCGATCTGGGGCTCCACGCAAGATCTCACCCCGTGGGGTCAAAATGATCACAAGAACGGTGAGCAAAAATCCCAGAGCCACACGGGGGGACCTAGTGAATGACCTGCAGAGAGCTGGGACCAAAGTAACAAAGCCTACCATCAGTAACACACTACGCCGCCAGGGACTCAAATCCTGCAATGCCAGACGTGTCCCCCTGCTTAAGCCAGTACATGTCCAGGCCCGTCTGAAGTTTGCTAGAGTGCATTTGGATGATCCAGAAGAGGATTGGGAGAATGTCATATGGTCAGATGAAACCTAAATATAACTTTTTGGTAAAAACTCAACTTGTCGTGTTTGGAGGACAAAGAATGCTGAGTTGCATCCAAAGAACACCATACCTACTGTGAAGCATGGGGGTGGAAACATCATGCTTTGGGGCTGTGTTTCTGCAAAGGGACCAGGACGACTGATCCGTGTAAAGGAAAGAATGAATGGGGCCATGTATCGTGAGATTTTGAGTGAAAACCTCCTTCCATCAGCAAGGGCATTGAAGATTAAACGTGGCTGGGTCTTTCAGCATGACAATGATCCCAAACACACCGTCCGGGCAACGAAGGAGTGGCTTCGTAAGAAGCATTTCAAGGTCCTGGAGTGGCCTAGCCAGTCTCCAGATCTCAACCCCATAGAAAATCTTTGGAGGGAGTTGAAAGTCCGTGTTGCCCAGCGACAGCCCCAAAACATCACTGCTCTAGAGGAGATCTGCATGGAGGAATGGGCCAAAATACCAGCAACAGTGTGTGAAAACCTTGTGAAGACTTACAGAAAACGTTTGACCTGTGTTATTGCCAACAAAGGGTATATAACAAAGTATTGAGAAACTTTTGTTATTGACCAAATACTTATTTTCCACCATAATTTGCAAATAAATTCATTAAAAATCCTACAATGTGATTTTCTGGATTTTTTTCCTCATTTTGTCTGTCATAGTTGACTTGTACCTATGATGAAAATTTCAGGCCTCTCTCATCTTTTTTAAGTGGGAGAACTTGCACAGTTGGTGGCTGACTAAATACTTTTTTCCCCACTGTGTATATACACTGCTCAAAAAAATAAAGGGAACACTTAAACAACACAATGTAACTCCAAGTCAATCACACTTCTGTGAAATCAAACTGTCCACTTAGGAAGCAACACTGATTGACAATGAATTTCACATGCTGTTGTGCAAATGGAATAGACAACAGGTGGAAATTATAGGCAATTAGCAAGACACCCCCCAATAAAGGACTGGTTTTGCAGCTGGTGACCACAGACCATTTCTCAGTTCCTATGCTTCCTGGCTGATGTTTTGGTCACTTTTGAATGCTGGTGGTGCTTTCACTCTAGTGGTAGCATGAGACGGAGTCTACAACCCACACAAGTGGCTCAGGTAGTGCAGCACATCCAGGATGGCACATCAATGCGAGCTGTGGCAAGAAGGTTTGCTGTGTTTGTCAGCATAGTGTCCAGAGCATGGAGGCGCTACCAGGAGACAAGCCAGTACATCAGGAGACGTGGAGGAGGCCGTAGGAGGGCAACAACCCAGCAGCAGGACTGCTACCTCCGCCTTTGTGCAAGGAGGAGCAGGAGGAGCACTGCCAGAGCCCTGCAAAATAACCTCCAGCAGGCCACAAATGTGCATGTGTCTGCTCAAACGGTCAGAAACAGACTCCATGAGGGTGGTATGAGGGCCCGACGTCCACAGGTGGGGGGTTTTGCTTACAGCCCAACACCGCGCAGGACGTTTGGTATTTGCCAGAGAACACCAAGATTGGCAAATTCGCCACTGGCGTCCTGTGCTCTTCACAGATGAAAGCAGGTTCACACTGAGCACGTGACAGATGTGACAGAGTCTGGAGACGCCGTGGAGAACGTTCTGCTGCCTGCAACATCCTGCAGCATGACCGGTTTGGCGGTGGGTCAGTCATGGTGTGGGGTGGCATTTCTTTGGGGGGCCGCACAGCCCTCCATGTGCTCGCTAGAGGTAGCCAAGTGACTTGGTGTATAGCGAGAATAGAAGAGGGCCTAGAACTGAGCCCTGGGGACACCAGTGGTGAGAGCACGTGGTGCGGAGACAGATTCTCGCCACGTCACTTGGTAGGAGCGACCTGTCAGGTAGGACGCAATCCAAGAGTGAGCCGCGCCGGAGATGCCCAACTCGGAGAGGGTGGAGAGGAGGATCTGATGGTTCACAGTATCAAAGGCAGCAGACAGGTCTAGAAGGACAAGAGCAGAGGAGAGAGAGTTAGCTTTGGCAGTGCGGAGAGCCTCCGTGACACAGAGAAGAGCAATCTCAGTTGAATGACCAGTCTTGAAACCTGACTGGTTTGGATCAAGAAGGTCATTCTGAGAGAGATAGCAAGAGAGTTGGCTAAAGATGGCACGCTCAAGAGTTTTGGAGAGAAAAGAAAGAAGGGATACTGGTCTGTAGTGTTGACATCGGAGGGATCGAGTGTTGGTTTTTTGAGAAGGGGTGCAACTCTCGCTCTCTTGAAGACGGAAGGGACATAGCCAGCGGTCAAGGATGAGTTGATGAGCGAGGTGAGGTAAGGGAGAAGGTCTCCGGAAATGGTCTAGAGAAGAGAGGAGGGGATAGGGTCAAGCGGGCAGGTTGTTGGGCGGCCGGCCGTCACAAGTCGCAAGATTTCATCTGGAGAGAGAGGGGAGAAAGAAGTCAAAGCATAGGGTAGGGCAGTGTGAGCAGGACCAGCAGTGTCATTTGACTTAACAAACGAGGATCGGATTTCGTCAACCTTCTTTTCAAAATGGTTGACGAAGTCATCCACATAGAGGGGGGATGGGGGGAGGATTCAGCAGGGAGGTGAAGGTGGTAAAGAGCTTCCTAGGGTTAGAGGCAGATGCTTGGAATTTAGAGTGGTAGAAAGTGGCTTTAGCAGCAGAAACAGAGGAAGAAAATGTAGAGAGGAGGGAGTGAAAATATGACAAACACGCAGGGAGTCTAGTTTTCCTCCATTTCCGCTCGACTGCCCGGAGCCCTGTTCTGTGAGCTCGCAATAAGTCGTCATGCCACGGAGCAGGAGGGGAGGACCGAGCCGGCCGGGAGGATAGGGGACATAGAGAGTGAAAGGATGCAGAAAGGGAGGAGAGGAGGGTTGAGGAGGCAGAATCAGGAGATTGGAGGGAGAAGGATTGAGCAGAGGGAAGAGATGATAGGATGGAGGAGAGAGTAGCGGGAGAGAGAGAGCGAAGGTTGCGACGGCGCATTACCATCTGAGTTGGGGCAGAGTGAGTAGTGTTGGAGGAGAGCGAGAGAGAAAAGGATACAAAGTAGTGGTCGGAGACATGGAGGGGAGTTGCAGTGAGATTAGTAGAAGAACAGCATCTAGTAAAGATGAGGTCAAGCGTATTGCCTGCCTTGTGAGTAGGGGGGGACGGTGAGAGGGTGAGGTCAAAAGAGGAGAGGAGTTGAAAGAAGGAGGCAGAGAGAAATGCGTCAAAGGTTGACGTAGGGAGGTTAAAGTCACCCAGAACTGTGAGGGGTGAGCCATCCTCAGGAAAGGAACTTATCAAGGCGTCAAGCTCATTGATGAACTCTCCAAGGGAACCTGGAGGGCGATAAATGATAAGGATGTTAAGCTTGAATGGGCTAGTGACTGTGACAGCATGGAATTCAAATGAGGAGATAGACAGATGGGTCAGGGGAAAAATAGAGAATGTCCACTTGGGAGAGATGAGGATTCCTGTGCCATCACCCCGCTGACCAGATGCTCTCGGGGTATGCAAGAACACATGGTCAGACGAGGAGAGAGCAGTAGGAGTAGCAGTGTTTTACATTTACATTTACATTTTAGTCATTTAGCAGACGCTCTTATCCAGAGCGACTTACAGTTAGTGAATACATCTTTTTTTTATACTGGCCCCCCGTGGGAATCAAACCCACAACCCTGGCGTTGCAAACGCCATGCTCTATCAACTGAGCTACATCCCTGCCGGCCATTCCCTCCCCTACCCTGGACGACGCTGGGCCAATTGTGCGCCGCCCATGAGTGGTAATCCATGTTTCCGTCAGCGCCAAGAAGTCGAGGGACTGGAGGGTAGCATAGGCTGAGATGAACTCTGCCTTGTTGGCCGCAGAACGGCAGTTCCAGATGCTGCCGGAGACCTGGAACTCCACGTGGGTCGTGCGCGCAGGGACCACCAGGTTAGAGTGGCAACAGCCACGCGGTGTGAGGCGTTTGTATAGCCTGTGCAGAGATGAGAGAACAGGGATAGACAGACGCATAGTTGACAGGCTACAGAAAATGGCTACAATAATGCAAAGGAGATCGGAATGAAATGAACTAAACATCTGGGAAAGCGAGAGAGCGGTGCCTCCTTCACTTACGTTTCACTGAAATATAACTCTCCCAACTTCCACCTCAGAAAGTTCCACCTCACTTTTTAAGAGATCTGTGCCTCAAGTGGGGGGTGCCAAGCATTTTTGGGGGCGGGCCCGGCCCCCTATGGCCCTCCCATAGCGACGGGTGTGGTCCTCTTAAGCACGTTATATCAATATTTCCTAGCTCTGAATTGACGCAGGTTACACTTTTGAAAAGCTACTCGGTTAAAAAAAAAGGGCATTAATGACAATAAAGGTATGACTTGAATTATATGCATAATGATGTAGTAAACAATATCGCTCAGCGTGGGAACTTTTGGTGGGGGGGAAGTAGCCTTTATAAGTCTCCATGGCGGGTAAAGACCATCACTTCGTTGTCTTGTTGGGAATAGTAATAATTCATGACAGTACGCATTGTATTAGTCTAACAGTTGTTTTTTATTTTATTTCTCACATTAAACAGACATTTGAGAAGGATTTGAGAAGCGAATTGCTTGCAGTTGTACCAATGACGCACAGACACACTAAAGCTGTACAGTGTAGTTAGAAAAGTCAGGTTACATTATTTGCAGATGTGTTCCCTTTTATTTACAAATCGAAAAATTTAACATTTGAAATGAATGTGGCAGAACAGTTAAGCCAAGAGTTCCTGTGGGAGTCTTCTCCTTCAGTCTTTTTGCCTCCTATGCCTCGTTTCCCATTAGATGGGATTTTCCCAATGCCAACTTCACCTGAGACAGCCACTATCCAGTGTCATGTGTTGCTGAATTACAGATCTCGCTATCCCAATGTCGCTGCTGTCCATGGTGCTGAAATATCCAATCTCGGCTATTAGCATACATATTTTTTTAAAATTTTTTTTTATTTCACCTTTATTTAACCAGGTAAGCCAGTTGAGAACAGGTTCTCATTTACAACTGCGACCTGGCCAAGATAAAGCAAAGTAGTGCAATAAAAACAACAGAGTTACATATGGGGTAAAAAAAAACATAAAGTCAGAAATACAACAGAAAATATATATACAGTGTGTGCAAATGTAGCAAGTTATGGAGGTAAGGCAATAAATAGGCTATAGTGCAGAATAATTACAATAGTATTAACACTGGAATGCTAGATGTGCAAGAGATTATGTGCAAATAGAGATACTGGGGTGCAAAAGAGCAAAATAAATAACAATATAGGGATGAGGTAGTTGGGTGGGCTAATTTCGGATGGGCTGTGTACAGGTGCAGTGATCGGTAAGGTGCTCTGACAACTGATGCTTAAAGTTATTGAGGGAGATAAGAGTCTCCAGCTTCAGAGATTTTTGCAATTCGTTCCAGTCATTGGCAGCAGAGAACTGGAAGGAATGGCGGCCAAAGGAGGTGTTGGCTTTGGGAATGACCAGTGAGATATACCTGCTGGAGCGCAGACTACGGGTGGGTGCTGCTATGGTGACCAATGAGCTAAGATAAGGCGGGGATTTACCTAGCAGTGATTTATAGATGGCCTGGAGCCAGTGGGTTTGACGACGAACATGTAGTGAGGACCAGCCAACAAGAGCGTACAGGTCACAGTGGTGGGTAGTGTATGGGGCTTTGGAGACAAAACGGATGGCACTGTGATAGACTACATCCAATTTGCTGAGTAGAGTGTTGGAGGCTATTTTGTAAATTACATCGCCGAAGTCAAGGATCGGTAGGATAGTCAGTTTTACGAGGGCATGTTTGGCAGCATGAGTGAAGGAGGCTTTATTGCGAAATAGGAAGCCGATTCTACATTTAACTTTGGATTGGAGATTCTTTATGTGAGTCTGGAAGTTGAGTTTACAGTCTAACCAGACACCTAGGTATTTGTAGTTGTCCACATACTCTAGGTCAGACCCGTCGAGAGTAGTGATTCTAGTCGGGTGGGCGGGTGCCAGCAGCGTTCGATTGAAAAGCATGCATTTAGTTTTACTAGTGTTTAAGAGCAGTTGGAGGCTACTGAAGGATTGTTGTATGGCATTGAAGCTCGTTTGGAGGTTTGTTAACACAGTGTCCAATGAAGGGCCAGATGTATACAAAATGGTGTCGTCTGCGTAGAGGTGGATCTGAGAGTCACCAGCAGCAAGAGCGACATCATTGATATACACGGAGAAAAGTGTTGGCCCAAGAATTGAACCCTGTGGCACCCCCATAGAGACTGCCATAGGTCCAGACAACAGGCCCTCCGATTTGACACACTGAACTCTATCTGAGAAGTAGTTGGTGAACCAGGCGAGGCAGTCATTTGAGAAACCAAGGCTATTTAGTCTGCCAATAAGAATGCGGTGGTTGACAGAGTCGAAAGCCTTGGCCAGGTCGATGAAGACGGCTGCACAGTACTGTCTATTATCAATCGCGGTTATAATATCGTTTAGGACCTTGAGCGTGGCTGAAGTGCACCCGTGACCAGCTCGGAAACCGGATTGCATAGCGGAGAAGGTACGGTGGTATTCGAAATGGTCGATGATCTGTTTGTTAACTTGGCTTTCGAATACTTTCGAAAGGCAGGGCAGGATGGATATAGGTCTGTAGCAGTTTGGATCTAGAGTGTCACCCCCTTTGAAGAGGGGGGATGACCGCGGCAGCTTTCCAATCTCTGGGGATCTCAGACGTTATGAAAGAGAGGTTAAACAGACTAGTAATAGGGGTAGCGACAATTTCAGCGGCTAGTTTTAGAAAGAAAGGGTCCAGATTGTCTAGCCCAGCTGATTTGTAGGGGTCCAGATTTTGCAGCGCTTTCAAAACATCAGCTGTCTGAATTTGTGTGAAGGAGAAGCGGGGGGGCATGGGCAAGTTGCAGCAGAGGGTGCAGAGTTGGTGGCCGGGTTAGTGGTAGCCAGATGGAAAGCATGGCCAGCTGTAGCAAAATGCTTGTTGAAATTCTCGATTATTGTAGATTTATCGGTGGTGATAGTGTTTCCTAGCCTCAGTGCAGTGGGCAGCTGGGAGGAAGTGCTCTTATTCTCCATGGACTTTACAGTGTCCCAAAACTTTTTGGAGTTAGTGCTACAGGATGCAAATTTCTGTTTGAAAAAGTTAGCCTTTGCTTTCCTGACTGCTTGTGTATATTGGTTCCTAACTTCCCTGAAAAGTTGCATATCGCGGGGGCTATTTGATGCTAATGCTGTACGCCACAGGATGTTTTTGTGCTGGTCAAGGGCAGTCAAGTCTGAGGAGAACCAGGGGCTATATCGGTTCTTAGTTCTGTATTTTTTGAATGGGGCATGTTTATTTAAGATTGAGAGGAAATTACTTTTAAGGAACAACCAGGCATCCTCTACTGACGGAATGAGATCTATATCCATCCAGGATACCTGGGCCAGGTCAATTAAGAAGGCCTCCTCGCTAAAGTGTTTTAGGGAGCGTTTGACAGTGATGAGGGGTGGTCGTTTGACCGCGGACCCGTTACGGACGCAGGCAATAAGGCAGTGATCGCTGAGATCCTGGTTGAAGACAGCTGAGGTGTATTTAGAGGGTATGTTAGTCAGGATGATATCTATGAGGGTACCCATGTTTACGGATTTAGGGTTGTACCTGGTAGGTTCGTTGATAATTTGCGTGAGGTTGAGGGCATCTAGCTTGGATTGTAGGATGGCTGGGGTATTAAGCATATCCCAATTTAGGTCACCAAGCAGTACAAACTCTGAGGATAAATGGGGGCAATCAATTCACATATGGTGTCCAGGGCACAGCTGGGGGCTGAGGGGGGTCTGTAGCAAGCGGCAACAGTGAGAGACTTATTTCTGGAAAGGTGAATTTTTAGAAGTAGAAGCTCAAACTGTTTGGGCACAGACCTGGATAGTATGATAGAGCTCTGCAGGCTATCTCTACAGTAGATTGCAACTCCACCCCCTTTGGCAGTTCTATCTAGACGGAAAATGTTATAGTTGGGGATGGAAATTTCAGAATTTTTGGTGGCCTTCCTGAGCCAGGATTCAGACACTGCTAGAACATCAGGGTTGGCAGAGTGTGCTAACGCAGTGAATAACTCAAACTTAGGAAGTAGACTTCTGATATTTATGTGCAAGAAACCAAGACTTTTGCGATTACAGAAGTCATCAAATGATAGCGCCTGGGGAGTAGGAGTGATACTGAGGGCTGCAGGGCCTGGGTTAGCCTCTACATCACCAGAGGAACAGAGGAGGACTAGAATAAGGATACGGCTAAAGGCTTTAAGAACTGGTCTTCTAGTGCGTTGGGTACATAGAATAAAGGGGGCAGATTTCCGGGTGTTATAGAAAAGATTCAGGGCATTATGTACAGACAAGGATATGGAAGGATATGAGTAAAGTGGAGGTAAACCTAAGCGTTGGGTAACGATGAAAGAGATAGCATCGCTGGAGGCATCAATTGAGTCGGTCTCCGCGTGTATTGGGGGAGGTGCAAAGGAGCTATCTAAGGCAGGTTTAGCTAGGCTGGGGGGTCTACAGTGATATAGTACAATTAGAAATAACCGAAACAACAATAAACTAACCATGTTTGGGCTGAGGCTAAACATAAACAGGATGTAGTACCGTAAAAAGGAACAGTCCAGCAGATATCAGCTGTATAGCTGAGTTATCATAAGGTCCGGTGGTGAAGTACTAGTGAGTAAGAGGCCACGGCTAGCGGGCCAGGGCTAGCAGATGGATGGAATCTTCGTGGTTAACGTCGTAACCACATCAGACGATTTCGTCGGCAGACCAGTCGTGTAGGATCGGCGGGGCTCCGTGTCAATACTAGGTGGTCCCGTCCGGTTGACAGAGAGGTAGATAGCCGGGAGATGGGCCTAGCTCAGGATAATTAGCCAGACCACAGCGTCCATTTTGTTGTAGCTAGCTGGTAGCGACGAATCCGGAGTTAAAGGTCCAGTGATTCAGTGATTCCAGCGGAAAAACTGATATGTTCTGGGTCGATAACGCGCTGTGCAGACTGGCCGAATATCCGGTGATCAATGTCCAGTGATTAAAATTAATCCCGCAGAAAAAAATCCAATGTTCTGGGTGAAACACCGCTAGCTAAGGCTAATAGCAAGTAGCTGGCTAGCTGGCTAGCTAGTTTCACTGGAGATTCTAGATAAAAGGTAAGTCAATAATAGAATCCGTTCCACATTGAGTGAGGCGGGTTGCAGGAAAGTATATTTTGTAGAAGGATGAAAAGTCTGATAGGGAAATAGGTACGAAAAAATACAAAAAAACAAGTTATTTACAGGCTATTTACAGGCACACGACAGAAACAGGACTGCACTACTTCGCCATCTTGGATTGGATAACACTTGACACCACACACTCAAGTTAATGCTAATATCACACACACACTTTTGAACATTGCACAACCTGCAACAAGACACTGAAACAGCACTTAATTTCAAGTTTGTTTTTTTCTGAATAAGATGAAATCAATGTGTGGAAGGAGATTGGACAATGTATAGGCATTCCCTATAGCTATTTTTGACTGGAGCATGATCAGATTGCTTTGTTTGAGCCAGAATGGAAATTTGGTCTGAGAAACGACGCCCATTATAGCATGACTATTACAGACAGAATTAACTTTATGTTATATGTAAAAATATAAATAAGGCAATGTTTATATGACCCCCTTTCAAACAGTCACTTATTTATCACTTTCTTGCAGATATGCAGTGCATTCAGAAAGTATTCATACCCCTTAACTTATTCCACATGTTGTTTTCTTACAGCCTGAATTCAAAATGGGTTCAATTATAATATTTTCTCTCACGCAGCTACACACAATACCCCATAATGACAAATTGAAAACACGCTTTTGAAATTTTTGCAAATGTATTGGAAATTACATACAGAAATATCTCATTTACATAAGTATTCCCACCACTGAGTCGATTAAAGCTGTGTCTTACTTGATAAATCTCCAAGAGCTTTGCACAACTGGATTGTAAAATATATGCATTATACATTATATAGACAGTCATTTTTTTTTTGCCATAGGTTTTCAAGCCGAATTAAGTCAAAACTGTAACTAAGCCACTCAGAAACATTCAATGTCGTCTTGGTAAGCAACTCCAGTGAATATTTGGCCTTGTGTTTTAGGTTATTGTCCTGCTGAAGAGGGAATTTTTCTCCTAGTGTCTGTTGGAAAGCAGACTGAACCAGGTTTTCCTCTAGGAATCTGCCTGTACTTAGCTCTATGCCATTTATTTTTATCCTAAAAAGTATCTAGTCCTTGCCAATGACATGCATACCCATAACATGATGCAGCCACCACCATGCTTGGAAATATGAAGAGTGGTACTCAGTGATGTGTTGTGTTGGATTTGCCCCAAACATTACGCTTTGTATTCAGGGCATAAAGTTCATTTCTTTGCCACATTATTTGCAGTTTTACTTTAGTGCCTTATTGCAAACACAATGCATGTACAGGTTTCCTTCTTTTACATTTACATTTTAGTCATTTAGCAGACGCTCTTATCCAGAGCGACTTACAGTTAGTGAGTGCATACTCTGTCAATTAGGTTAGTATTGTGGAGTAACTACAATGTTGATGATTCATCCTCAGTTTTCTCCTATCAAAGCATTAAACTTTCTAAATGTTTTAAAGTCACCATTGGCCTCATGGTGAAATCCCTGAGCGTTTTCCTTCCTCTCTGGCAGCTGAGTTAGGAAGGACGCCTGTATTTTTGTAGTGACTGGGTGTATTAATACACCATCCAAAGCGTAATTAATACCTTCACCATGCTCAAAGGAATATTCAATGTCTGCTTTATTTGTACCCATCTACCAAAAGGTGCCCTTCTTTGCGAGGCATTGGAAAACCTCCCTGGTCTTCATGGTTGAATCTATGTTTGAAATTCACTGCTCGACTGAGGGACCTAATAGATAATTGCATGTGTGGGGAACAGAGATTATGTAGTCGTTCAAAAATCACTATTATTGCACACATAGTGAGTCCATCTAACTGATTATGTGACTTGTTAAGCAAATTTTTACTCCTGAGCTTATTTAGGCTTGCCATAACAAAGGGGTTGAAAACGAATTGATTAGATTACTAGATACTAGACTCTGTCAATATGTTTTTGGAAGTGGCTCTGCATTTCTTGCATTTCTTGCATACATATCATATTTATTTAAGGATTATGACGACTTTCTAAAAGGACAAAGCTGTTTCTGTGTGTTCCCTTGTCTCCACTGTCACCACATCCCTCGATGCCTGCAAACAGAGCATCTATATCAGGGATGGGCAACTCCAGTCCTCGGGTGTTACACTTTTTCCCCAGCCCCAGCTAACACGTTTGACTCTAATAATCAAGTGCTCATGGGTTTCAGTTTAGAATGCAATAAGTTTAATCATCTGTGTTTGCTAGGGATGGGGAAAAAGTGTGACACCCCTCCAACCCCAAGGACTGGAATTGTCCATCCCTGATCTATATGGTAGGACCAGTACCAGACCTGAATGAATGTGTCTGTTTTGAATATTCACGGAGACAGAATGATGTGGTTGATAGCAGAGATGTCATGCCCAAAGGGGGCACAGGGTCACTTGCCCCCTCAGATTTGTGATGTTTAAATTTGTCTTGTTATTTTTTCTCTGTCATACTACTAACCATGAAGTTGGCTTTAGCTAGCCCAGATAGGATCCCAATCTCCCAACCTAATAACTACACTGAACAAAAATATAAACGCAACATGTAAAGTGTTGGTCCCATGTTTCATGAGCTGAAATAAAAATCCCAGAAATGTTCCATTCGCACAAAAAGCTTATTTCTCTCAAATTGTGTACACAAATTTGTTTACATCCCTGTAAGCGAGCATTTCTCCTTTGCCAAGATAATCCATCCACCTGACAAATATGGCATATCAAGAAGCTGATAAAACAGCATGATAATTACACAGGTGCACCTTGTGCTGAGGACAATAAAATGCCACTCTAAAATGTGCAGTTTTGTCACACAACACAATGCACAGATGTTTCAAGTTTTGAGGCAGCGTGCAATTGGCTTACGGACTGCAGGAATGTCCACCAGAGCTGTTGCCAGATACGTTTATGTTAATTTCTCAACCTAAGCCAAGGCGGCTGTAGAGAATTTGGCAGTACTTCTAACTGGCCTCACGACTTCAGACCACTTGTAAAGCAGCGTATGGGCGAGCTGTTGGCTGATGTCAACGTTGTGAATGCTCCATGGTGGCAGTGGGGTTATGGTATGGGCAGGCATAAGCTACGGACAATGAACACAATTGCGTTTTATCGATGACAATTTGAATGCACAGAGATACCGTGGGATAGTGTACGTGCACAAAGTGAGTTTGTAACATGTATATCATTCTTGCTTGTTGTTCTTTATAGTTACTACCATTGCCTATTGTAAGTTGCCTCTCTGTGTTTACTGTGTTGTGTAATACTCCGCAGGTAGCATTATGCCATTAATACAGCCCTTCCTTTGTTAATAGCGTTGTTGCTCTACTTGTGCTCTCAGTTATTGTGCATATTCATTACCCCTGTTATCTGTCCATTACAGGACCACTATCATTCCACTACCTTTCCATGTCCATTTCATCCGTGTGTGTCAATAAAGTATCCTTGAATGTAACTCTGAGGTTGCCTTATTCCATTCTTACCGGGGGAGGTGAAAGCGCAACCTGGTCTCAGAACATTTCGTATTATTCTGTATGTACAAAGCTGTGATCAAGGCAAATGGTGGCTACTTTGAAGAATCTCAAATCTGAAATATATTTTGATATGTGTAACACGTTTTTGGTTACTACATGATGCCATATGTGTTTTTTAATAGTTTTGATGACTTCACTATTATTCTACAATGTAGAAAATACACAAGACACAGAGGAGGAGAAACTATCCAACACCCTGGGAGAGAGAACGAGTGACCTCAGTCGAACTCACAGCCAGAAAGATGGGTTAGATACAGGAGAGGAAGAGGTTACCCTGGATGCCATCACCCCTGCTCCTGTGATCAGGCCAACGGGCAGGCGGAGCGAGAGGTCATAGTGATAGTGATTCACACCCAGAGAGAGACAGACAACCCATACAACCTCTTGGCTGAGATTAACCACACTGTCACGATCGTCTGAAGAAGCGGACCAATACGCAGCGCGTGGAGTGAACATGATGACTTTATATAATAAAGCAACCACGAAAAACCAACAAACGACGATAGTGAAGTCCTCTGTAACACTGACAGAAACATGGAACAAAAACCCACAACCCCAAGGTGAAAACACACAGTATAAATATGGCTCCCAATCAGAGATAACGAGCCGACAGCTGACACTCGTTACCTCCGATTGGGAGTCATTGACCAAACATAGAAAAAACAACCTAGACTAACCAACATAGAAATACACCCAAGTGAAATGAACAACCCTGGCTCAAAATCAAAGTCCATAGAGCCAGAGTGTCACAGTACCCCCTAAAGGTGCGAACTCCGGGCGCACCAGCAAACAGTCTAGGGGAGGGTCTGGGTGGGCGTCTGTCTATGGTGGCGGCTCAGGCACTGGTCGTGGTCCCCACCCCACCATAGTCACTACCCGCTTGTGTAACCTCCTCCACATGACCACCCCCCAACTAAACCCCACAGGATTAAGGGGCAGCACTGGACCAAGAGGCATCACCGGACTCAGGGGCAGCACCGGACTAAGGGGCAGCACCGGGCTAAGGGGCAGCACCGGGCTAAGGGGCAGCACCGGACTAAGGGGCAGCACCGGGCTAAGGGGCAGCACCGGGCTAAGGGGCAGCACCGGCCTAAGGGGCAGCACCGGACTAAGGGGCAGCACCGGGCTAAGGGGCAGCACCGGGCTAAGGAGCAGCACCGGGCTAAGGGGCAGTACCGGACTAAGGAGCAGCACCGGGCTAAGGGGCAGCACCGGGCTAAGGGGCAGCACCGGGCTAAATGGCGGATCCTGGCTGGCTGGCTCTGGCGGATCCTGGCTGGCTGGCGGATCCGGGCTGGACGGCTCTGGCGGATCCGGGCTGGACGGCTCTGACGGATCCTGGCTGGACGGCTCTGGCGGATCCTGGCTGGACGGCTCTGGCGGATCCTGGCTGAACGGCTCTGGCGGATCCTGGCTGGACGGCTCTGGCGGATCCTGGCTGGACGGCTCTGGCGGATCCTGGCTGGACGGCTCTGGCGGATCCTGGCTGGACGGCTCTGGCGGATCCTGGCTGGACGGCTCTGGCGGATCCTGGCTGAACGGCTCTGGCGGATCCTGGCTGAACGGCTCTGGCGGATCCTGGCTGGACGGCTCTGGCGGATCCTGGCTGGACGGCTCTGGCGGATCCTGGCTGAACGGCTCTGGCGGATCCTGGCTGAACGGCTCTGGCGGATCCTGGCTGAACGGCTCTGGCGGATCCTGGCTGGACGGCTCTTGGCTGGCTGACGGGTCTGGCTGCTCATGGCTGGCTGACGGATCTGGCTGCTCATGGCTGGCTGACGGATCTGGCTGCTCATGGCTGGCTGACGGATCTGGCTGCTCATGGCTGGCTGACGGATCCGGCTGCTCACGGCTGGCTGACGGATCTGGCTGCTCGCGGCTGGCTGACGGATCTGGCTGCTCATGGCTGGCTGACGGATCTGGCTGCTCATGGCTGGCTGACGGTGCTGGCTGGGCGGCTGGCGGTGGAGGCGGACCCCAGCCTCGGAGAGTGGTCATCACCTCCCGCAGGGCGGTTCCCATCTGCAGGAGCTGCTCTTGCTGGACCCGAACCTGGGCTTCCAGTCTTGCACGGGCTGCGTCGGCTCCTGCTGATTCCATCGCTGGTGTATGATTCTGTCTGGCGGAAGGCTCTAGCGGCTCCTGTCTGGCGGAAGGCTCTAGCGGCTCCGGTCTGGCGGACGGCTCTGAAGGCTCATGGCAGACGGGCGGCTTATGCAGCGCTTGGCAGACGGGCAGTTCAGGCGCCATAGGGCAGACGGGCAGTACAGGCGCCGTTGAGCAGACGGGCAGTTCAGGCGCCCAAGCCATGTGCCCCCCCCAAAAATTTTTTTGGGGTTGCCTCCCGTCCTTCCGACGATGGCCCTGCTGCTGTCGTTGCTCCTCTCCTGCCAGGTTCTCCCCCTTCATCGCCCTCCGGTACCGGACGGCCTCCTCCTGCGTTATCTGTCCCCAACCGAGGAGGACATCCACCAGCGTCTTCTCCTTACCCGGCGCTTCCTCCCCAAGAAATGTTTGGGTAGTACTCCCGGGCTTCCAGCCTTGCCTCCGTGCTTCCGCCTCATACCACCTCCTCTCTGCTTTAGCTGCCTCCAGCTCTTCACGAGGGCGGTGATATTCCTCCGGTTGTGCCCAAGGACCCTTTCCAGCCCGTATCTCCTCCCATGTCCACGAATCCTTTGGAGGCGTCCATAAATCCTGTGTAGGTAGGTCCTGTTGCCGTTTGTTACGCTGCTTGGTCCTCTTGTGGTGGGTTTTTCTGTCACGATCGTCTGAAGAAGCGGACCAATACGCAGCGCGTGGAGTGAACATGATGACTTTATATAATAAAGCAACCACGAAAAACCAACAAACGACGATAGTGAAGTCCTCTGTAACACTGACAGAAACATGGAACAAAAACCCACAACCCCAAGGTGAAAACACACAGTATAAATATGGCTCCCAATCAGAGATAACGAGCCGACAGCTGACACTCGTTACCTCCGATTGGGAGTCATTGACCAAACATAGAAAAAACAACCTAGACTAACCAACATAGAAATACACCCAAGTGAAATGAACAACCCTGGCTCAAAATCAAAGTCCATAGAGCCAGAGTGTCACACACACAGAGGTAGAGGCAGAGGGCCTTCAGGGCAAGCCAGTCAGCCTGCCTGCTCTGATCCTCAAGTCAATTGTATTTAAATTCATATTCATTAAAGATTTTTAGTCAAGACTTGAAAAGTGCAATTTATTTCAAATGATAATTATTCAGTGTCTGCAACCCTCAAGAACCAGGGTGAGTCTGGGTCCCCCTTTAACTGGGCAAACACAACTTGCATATCGTCATAGACTAGGCCGAAACGTTAATCTTTTAACCTTGCTTAAATAAAACAATGCATTTTTAATAGTGAGCAAGAGTTTTCTATGATGATTAAAGTTTTTTGGTCGCGCCCTCCACTTTTTTGTCAAATAATACATCTAAAAAAAATGTTATAAGTTAATTATTAAAAGCATTAAAATTGGGATTGGGATGTTTCCCACTTATTTATACAACCTACTCCACAAAGTTTAGAGAAATGTTCTGAAATTAATTAAGAAAATCAGAATTGAAGGCAACTATAATGCAAAGAATTTAATGGTCTATGGTTCAATCCTGTTTCTGGTCTAATGAATAATTAATATTGTTTCTCCTCTTCCTTGTGGCAAGCGCAGCAGCACACTGCCCTCCAAAGCCTGCAAAAAAAACGCCGGACTGCCCCTTTCCTTGCCCTGCATGGAACATCCAGGGTCACGTCCTTGGTGACGTGTGGGGTGACGTCCAGGGTGACCACAGCAACATCCTCTGGAAAGGGACAAAAGCGGGGCAGAATGTAAATAAATGCAAACCGTAGGTGTGACACTCTGGCTCCATGGACTTTGATATTTGAGCCAGGGTTGTTCATTGTCATTGGTTTGGGTGTATTTCATTTGGTGGTGTTGGGGATGGGTGAGTTTCATTTTGTTTGTGTCTAGTGGTGATTGGTCTATGACTCCCAATCGGAGGTAACGAGTGTCAGCTGTCGGCTCGTTATCTCTGATTGGGAGCCATATATATTCTGTGTGTTTTCTCCTTTGTTTTGTGGGTTATTGTTCCAGTGTTGTATGTTCTGTCGGTGTCACAGAGGACTTCACGTATCGTCATTTGTTGTTTTTTCGTGGTTGCTTTAATTAAATAAAGTCATCATGTTCACTCCACGCGCTGCGTATTGGTCCGCTCCTTCAGACGATCGTGACAGAATAACCCACCAAAAAAGGACCAAGCAGCGCGTCCAGGAGCAAAGGGTCTGGACATGGGAGGAACTGTTGGACGGTAAAGGGTCCTGGACGTGGGAAGAAATCCTGGACGGCATGGATCGCCGTCCATGGAGCGAAACAGAGGAGAGGCGACGGAGAGAGGAGCAACGGCGTCGGCAGAGCCAACGTCGGAAGGACGAGAGGCAACCCCAATAAATTTTTTGGGGGGGGCACATGGCTTGGGCGACGGAGCAGCAGGAGGCTGCCACAAGGCAGAGTCAGAGGGCTGCCAGGTTAAGGGGGCTGACGGAGGCAGAGAAGGGACGGATTCAGTGGGCTACCAGGTCAAGGGGGCTACTGGGTAAAGCAGGGAAGGAAGGTGTTGAGGCACGGCGTGAGGTACTGGGGTGTGTAACCAGTTCGGTCCGGCCCGTTCCTAGTCCCGAGGTGCAGCCAGTAGTGTGTGTTCCCCGTACGGTACGGCCTGTTCCGGTCCCTCGCACTAAGTGTAAGGTGCGCGTCGCCAGCCCGGTTCGGCCTGTTCCTGCCATACGCACCAAGTATGCGGTGCGCGTCGCCAGCTCAGCCCGGCCTGTTCCTACTCCACGCACCAGGGATACGGTGCGCTCGCCAGCCCAGCCCGGCCTGTTCCTACTCCACGCACCAGGGATACGGTGCGCTCGCCAGCCCAGCCCGGCCTGTTCCTACTCCACGCACCAGGGATACGGTGCGCCCGCCAGCCCGGCCCGGCCTGTTCCGGCCACTCGCACCAGGGATACGGTGCGCGTCGCCAGCCCCGCCCGGCCTGTTCCTGCTCTCCGCACTAGGCGTGAGGTGAGTCCCCAGGGTCCAGCATGCCCTGTTCCGGCTCCCCGCACTAGGCGTTATGGGAGTCCCCAGGGTCCAGCATGCCCTGTTCCGACTCCCCGCACTAGCCCTGAGATGCGTGTCCTCAGCCCGGTACCTCCAGTTCCGGCACCACGCATCAGGCCTACGGTGCGTCCCCAGGGCCAAGCATGCCCTGTTGCTGCTTCCCGCACTAGCCCTGAGATGCGTGTCCTCAGCCCGGTACCTCCAGTTCCGGCACCACGCATCAGGCCTACGGTGCGTCCCCAGGGTCCAGCATGCCCTGTTGCTTCTCCCCGCACTAGCCCTGAGATGCGTGTCCTCAGCCCGGTACCTCCTGTTCCGGCACCACGCACCAGGCCTACGATGCGCCTCAGACGGCCAGAGTCTGCCGTCTGCCCAACGGGGCCTGAACTGCCCGTCTGCCCAAAGCCTGCAAAGCCGCCCGTCTGCCATGAGCCATCAGAGCCGTCCGCCAGACCCGGGAGCCGCTAGAGCCTTCCGCCAGACAGGATCAGCCAGAGCCTTCCGCCAGACAGGATCAGCCAGAGCCTTCTGCCAGACAGGATCAGCCAGAGCCTTCTGCCAGACAGGATCAGCCAGAGCCTTCTGCCAGACAGGATCAGCCAGAGCCTTCTGCCAGACAGGATCAGCCAGAGCCTTCCGCCAGACAGGGTCAGCCAGATCCGTCAGTCGGCCATGAGCAGCCAGATCCGTCAGTCGGCCATGAGCAGCCAGATCCGTCAGCCAGCCATGAGCAGCCAGATCCGTCAGCCAGCCAGGAGCAGCCAGATCCGTTAGCCAGCCACGAGCAGCCAGATCCGTTAGCCAGCCACGAGCAGCCAGTTCCGTCAGCCAGCCAGAGCCGCCCAGCCAGGATCCGCCAGAGCCGTCCAGCCAGGATCCGCCAGAGCCGTCCAGCCGGGATCCGCCAGAGCCGTCCAACCGGGATCCGTCAGAGCCGTCCAGCCAGGATCCGCCAGCCAGCCAGGATCCGCCAGAGCCAGCCAGCCAGGATCCGCCATTTAGTCAGGTGCTGCCCCTTAGCTCGGTGTTGCTCCTTATCCTGTTGCTGTCCCTTATCCTGGTGCTGTCCCTTAGCCTGGTACTGCCCCTTAGTCCGGTACTGCCCCCTTAGTCCGGTACTGCCCCGTAGTCCGGTGCTGCCCCTTAGTCCGGTGCTGCCCCTTAGCCCGGTGCTGCCCCTTGTCCCGGTGCTGCCCCCTTATCCCGGTGCTGCCCCTTATCCCGGTGCTGCCCCTTAGGCCGATGCTGCCCCTTAGTCCGGTGTTGCCCCCTTAGTCCAGGTGGGGTTAGTTGGAGGGTGGTCATTGGGAGGAGGCTACCGAAGCAGGTTGTGACTGTGGTGGGGTGGGGATCACGACCGGGGCCAGAGCCGCCACCGTGGACAGACGCCCACCCAGACCCTCCCCTAGTCCTGATATTGGTGCGCCCGGAGTTCGCACCTTTAGGGGGGTACTGTGACACTCTGGCTCCATGGACTTTGATATTTGAGCCAGGGTTGTTCATTGTCATTGGTTTGGGTGTATTTCATTTGGTGGTGTTGGGGATGGGTGAGTTTCATTTTGTTTGTGTCTAGTGGTGATTGGTCTATGACTCCCAATCGGAGGTAACGAGTGTCAGCTGTCGGCTCGTTATCTCTGATTGGGAGCCTTATATTCTGTGTGTTTTCTCCTTTGTTTTGTGGGTTATTGTTCCAGTGTTGTATGTTCTGTCGGTGTCACAGAGGACTTCACGTATCGTCATTTGTTGTTTTTTCGTGGTTGCTTTAATTAAATAAAGTCATCATGTTCACTCCACGCGCTGCGTATTGGTCCGCTCCTTCAGACGATCGTGACAGTAGGTTCTAAACACTGGCCAGTTGAATGGGATCTTTTATTTCAGCTCATGAAACATGGGACCAACACTTTACATGTTATCATGATGAACGGCACCTGTCAGAGTGCTTTCTATAAGTCTTACTACATTACTCACCTGCTTGGATGTCAGATGGCAGAGTGGCGTAGACGGCCACCATGAGAGGCTTTTCTTCAGGTGTGATGTCCGCAACCTCCAAGAGTGCAGAAGCAGGGTATTTATCTGTGTTAGGGGAGAGGTCCAAAACCTCCAGCTGAGAACAAGCCGGATTTGCCTCTGTGTTAGGGGTGATGTCCACAACCTTCAGGTGGGTAGAAGCCGGGTCTGCCTCTGTGTAAGGGGTGATGTCCACAACTTCCAAGTGGGACGAGACGGGTTCTGCCTCTGTGTTAGGTGTGACGAACACAATCTCCAAGTGGGAAGTAGCCGGGTCTACCTCTGTATTAGGGGTGATGTCCACAACCTTACGGTGGGAAGAAGCCGGGTCTGCCTCTATGTTAGGGGTGATTTCCACAACTTCCAGCTGGGAATAAGCCGGGTCTGCCTCTGTGTTAAAGGTTATGTCCACAACAACTAGGTGGAAAGAAGCAGGATCTGCCTCTGTGTTTGGGGTGATGTCCACAACCTCTAGGTGGGAAGAAGCCGGGTCTGCATCTGTGTTAGGGGTGATGTCCACAAACTCCAGGTGGGAAGAAGCAGGATCTGCCTCTGTGTTTGGGATGATGTCCACAAGCTCCAGGTGGGAAGAAGCCGGGTCTGCCTCTGTGTTAGGGGTGGTTTCCACAACCTCCTGATAGGAAGAAGCCGAGTCTAACTCTGTGTTAGGGGTGATGACCACAAACTTCAGGTGGGTAGAAGCCTTCTTAGCCTCTGTGTTAGGGGTGATGTCCACAAGCTCCAAGTGGAAAGCAGCCAGGTCTGCCTCTGTGTTAGGGATGATTTCCATAACCTCCTGGTGGGAAGAAGATGGGTCTGCCTCTGTGTTAGGGGTGATGTCCACAACCTCCAGGTGGGAAGATGCTGGGTCTGCCTCTGAGTTATGGGTGATGTCAACAACCATACGGTGGGAAGAAGCCGGGTCTGCCTCTGAGTTATGGGTGATGTCAACAACCATACGGTGGGAAGAAGCCGGGTCTGCCTCTGTGTTTGGGGTGATGTCCACAAGCTCCAGGTTGGAAGAAGCCGGGTCTGTCTCTGTGTTAGGGGTGGTTTCCACAACCTCCTGATAGGAAGAAGCCGGGTCTGCCTCTGAGTTATGGGTGATGTCAACAACCATACGGTGGGAAGAAGCCGGGTCTGCCTCTGTGTTAGGGGTGATGTCCACAAGCTCCAGGTGGGAAGAAGCCAGGTGTGCCTCTTTGTTAGGGGTGATGTCCACAACCTCCAGCTGAGAAGAAGCCGGGTCTGCCTCTGTGTTATGGGTGATGTCCACAACTTCCAGGTTGGAAGAAGCAGGGTCTGTCTCTGTGTTAGGGGTGGTTTCCACAACCTCCTGATAGGAAGAAGCCGGGTCTAACTCTGTGTTAGGGGTGATGTCCACAAGCTCCAGGTGGGAAGAAGCTAGGTGTGCCTCTTTGTTAGGGGTGATGTCCACAACCTCCAGGTGCGAAGAAGCCAGGTGTGCCTCTTTGTTAGGGGTGATGTCCACAACCTCCAGCTGAGAAGAAGCCGGGTCTGCCTCTGTGTTATGGGTGATATCCACAACCTCCAGGTTGGAAGAAGCAGGGTCTGACTCTGTGTTAGGGGTGATGTCCACAACCAATGGGTGTGAAGAAGCTGGGTCGGCCTCTGTGTTATGTGGGATTTCCACAACCTCCAGGTGGGAAGAAGCCTGGTCTGCATCTGTGTTTGGGGTGACAATTAAAATCCTGATTGGCTTTACTACTACAAGGCACCAGGATGTCATGACAAAAGGCATCTGTCAGAGTGCTCTCTATGAGTGCTACTCACCTGCTTGGATGTCAGCTGGTAGTGTGGCGGAGTCGGCCACCACTAGGACAGGGGGGACTGGCAGGGTGTCTGCAGTAGGCTGGAAGTAGCTTTTCACCTCGTCCGCCACAAAGGCACAGACAGAGCTCATAAAAAAAGGGGTTGTGAGGTCATCCAGGGAGAAGGACTGGCTGATTCTCCCGAGGATCGACCTCACAGAGTCAAAAGCAGCAGCCCGGGAGAAAGGGGTGTGAGGAGAAGAGGCCTTCAACATGCTGGAGAGCTTCTCCCCTACGGCCACCACCATACTCACAGCCATCCCGCTTAGGAGGATGGGGGTGATCTGAATGGCCTTCCTCTGGCTGAAGCCACAGGGCCAGGAGGATCCTGGGCACCAGCTCCACCACCACCTGGGATGGGCTGAGCAGGTTGCTACAGGGCTTATTGGACAGCTTGTCCTGAATGCTCCTCACAGCTCTCTCCATGATGATGTGGACCTTGGGGTCGCTGAAATCAACAAAAAGCAGCAGAGAAAGCTAAACAATGTGCAATGTTCATACAGAGAACACTGCCCTAGTTTCTTTCTGCATAGCTCCAGAAGTGTAGATGAATGGAGCAAGCCGTATGCGGGGCAGTACATGGAACTCACATGTCAGCTCCAGCTGGAGAGGTGGGGTGCATAGAGCGGCGGAGCTTGCAGACAGCCTTGTGCTCCATGTCAATCATTTTTAGGCAGGTGTTTACTTCCCAGGTCTGCCGTAGGAAACAGGAAGTCCCATTAGTGTAATTTCACAACAGATATATTCTGCTGTACTAACTAGTTGTTGAAAGGCTAGAAAAGAGCTCACTGACTGATAGTCTAAGTCTCTAACTCTCATTCTCTTACCAGCCGAGCGAGTTCGTTCCCCTCCTCCAGGGTTTCCTTCCACACCCTTCAAATAAAACACAAAGCATTTCAACTTTCCTGGCTTCCTATTTATCTGTTGTTTATTTTACCCACACCTCCTGGAGTGCTGCTGGTGACAGAGAATGGCAGTGAAAGTGAGAGCTGACGTGGTACTCACCTCTCCCTAAGGGATTTTTTGCCCTGAGACACCAGCCAGTCGCTCATGTGCTCCATGGTGACATGGGGCGAGACCTGGCCTCGACTCTGGAGCAGCAGATAGTGGACCATGAGCTTCTTCTGCAAGATGAGGTAAGGTGTGAGACCGTGCCACTAAAGACCATATAATGTGCTTTCAGAAGGGCCTCTTGCAACATTTCACAACTGCTCATGTCTCATAATTTGCAAGTGATATTAAGAACTCTTATGACCATCTTCTCTAAACTGTCTTGAAATAAAACTCTTGTTTTGGGATTAAATCTATCTCTTTTTTTCTGTGGTTACTGTTTTTGTGGGATGAATCTTACCTGTTTATTGTAATATGCTTCCTCCCAGCAGGCCTGCAGAGTCTGAAAATAAAGGCTGCTTCTACAGAATTCCTTTGAAGATAATTAAAATAAGTATGCTTTAATAGGTACATTATGCACAGGCATTTACAGTATGCCAAAAGGAATATCTCCTAAGATTACCTTAGTGGGACCATAAGTGAACTCAGGAATGCTCCCAACCCTATCCATGGTCAGAGGGGGACGAAATGCAGCGCTATAGATATACGGGATGCTCTAGAGATAACAGGAATGACTTAAAGTCGCGAATGATCAATGCCTGTGGAGTCGTCCAATTTGCTGCGCTGAGAATTGAGTTGTAGGCGATATTTGGTTATGTTTGGCGCAATATACATGTTTACATTCTATTGCCATGGAGAAATTGAGTTTCTAGAACCTGTTTTCTTCTATATCTTTATTTCGTGAAAGATTAAGATCTTTATTTTGTCATAATGTGTATATGAGGACGTTGGAGCCCGTTCCGATTCATGACGTGGTTATCCAGGTGCATGTTGCATAGACCTACTAATCCAACCTTGCCTTACAAGTTAAATTAAATTAGTATATATGCCTATACAAATCTATTGACCACATCCATTTAAATCAATGATTGTCAATTGAACATGTGGTTGTTGTGTTATCCTGTTGTGCGTGTCAGGTGTCCTCTTAAGCACGTTATTCCAATATTTCCTAGAATTGACGCAGGTTACACTTTTGCAAAACTACTCGGTTAAAAATAAGAGCATGAATGACAATAAAGGTATGACTTGAATTATATGTGTAGTAGTGTGATGTTGTTCCCCTAGATTATGCACCAAATTGCACACAAGGACAGTTCAAGTAGGCCAGGTCAAGAGGGGATGTTAATAAATTAATAATAATAATAATTCAATGTGGTTTCTTTATTTAATTACAGCTCCATAGCTAATGTTATTTTTTGGTGTACAAACATTTTTATGTATCTATATTGCAAATACACCTAATTGTAGAAGTTTTGTATATTTTGGTTTGGTCCATCGCGGGTTATCTGTATTTATGTACCCTCTTATTGTTCTCTTTTGCCTGACCTTCAACTAGCAAGGTATGTTGTCCTTGGCGCCGTAATTTGTCAATATAAAACTGTGGTAAAGTTACACAAAGTGCTGTTACGCAGCTACAGGTTTTGTTACAATGTGGACAATATAAAGATTTATGTTAACAACTTTCACCGAGCTCGCTAATTAGGGTACCTATTGTAACTCGGGAGTATTTGGGGCAGTGTTTGAGTGAGTTTCTATGTACTCACGCAGGTGCCCGAGAGCTGTGGCTGCACCAAGGGCTAAACTATTGTGTGTTGTCTCTTCGTGTACAGGTATGTCTTTTATTTTGTCAGAATTATGTTGTATATCATTTTACTTGTATTGTATAGTGTGTTGTTAGGCACTGAATGTGTGCATGCAGCACCTGTTCTCTTTTGCCTGACCTTCAACTAGCAAGGTGCCCGAGAGCTGTGGCTGCACCAAGAGCTAACATATTGTGTGTTGTCTCTTCGTGTGCAGGTCGAATAAACATTATCCAACCAACATAATTCCAGTTGTGGCAGTGTCCTAATTACGTGACCTGCCGACTGGTCAGCTCAAGCCGACCGCCGGAGCTGTGCATGTGGATGAGGTGCACGACCTGCGCATGTGAATTTGTTGATGGCTTACTGTAAGTGAATATATACTGTAAACAGTGAAAGTGAATGTAGCATATTCATTAGATACAGGTATTCGTGCTTATTTGTATGTTTTGGATGAATTTGTTTATTGCATTTTTTTGGGGGGTATTTGAATGCACTAAATGCACCCGTGTTATGCTGGGGATTTTAGTGTGGGTAGAGGGAGGGGTGTCCTTCCATTTACACCAATTGTACAGTCAGCTCCTGGGAGTAGAGCGTTTGCTAGTCCTGAGTTTGCAAGCACTGGGAGGGGTAGGCTGTTTGTTCCACCTGACCAGGGTATCCCACCTCTGTCTTTTGATGTACCATCATCCACAGTACTCAGTGATAATGGGACGCCTCCGAGTCAGCTTAGTGACCTTATTAAGCAGATTGGTTCAGAGATAGGAGAATCTATCAGAGCGAGTTTACTGCAGCCTGGGGTTTCAAGTCTTTCTCCTGCCCATCCCCCTCACCAACCCCAGCAGTTTCCCCTGCCTGAGCAGTGTGGGTCAACCTTTATTGATGCGTCCAAGCTGAATCTGGTTGTGAAGTCAGATGTTAGTGCTCCACCTCTTTTTAGGGGTGATGGCTCAGATAAGTACTCTGTCCTGGAGTGGGAGGAGTTAATGGAAGTCTACCTAGAGAAGAGGGGTTACACTGGGTCTGGGAATGTTGGGGAGGTGATGTCTAGGCTCATGGGGAGGGCACGGGATGTGACCAAAGTCTGGAAGCGTAACAACCTTGTTGTCACAGATGTTAAGGCGGTGTTCAGTGTTTTCAAGCAACACTTTGGGGATACTGTCTGCTCAGGTATGCCATTAGCTGATTTCTATTCAATCAAACCATATGCTAATGAGGGTCCAATAGATTTCTGGATTAGGCTTAACAAAGCTGCAGAGGCAGCCGAACAGTACCTTGTGAGTGAGGGCAGGACCTTACCCAATCAGTGCTCAGAGTTGGCAGTCATGTTTGTACGCAACTGTCCTGATAAAGAGTTTGCCCAAGTGTTCAAGAGCAAACCCATTCGTGACTGGACAGCCAGTTAGGTACAGGATCGGTTGGATGAACTGTTGAGGGAACGTAAAGCATGTAGAACACAGCTTTCACAGCAGGTTGCTGCTGTTTTTGACTGCCCTCAGGAGGGAGTGGGTCCTGTGAAAAGACCTAATGTGTCATCTTTTTCTCAATGTGGCCGTGAACCAGACCAGGCACCATCTGTATCTGAGGGTGGGACATTAAAGAAAGTTTTGACTTTGTTAGAGAAGGCTCTGGTCAGCAATACTCAGCAATACTCAGTCTGTGAGTGGCGCAGTGGTCTAAGGCACTGCATCGCAGTGCTAGCTGTGCCACTAGAGATCCTGGTTTGAATCCAGGCTCTGTCGTAGCCGGCCGCGACCGGGAGACCCATGGGGCGGCGCACAATTGGACCAGCGTCGCCTAGGGTAGTGGAGGGAATGGCCGGCTCAGTTCGTAGAGCATGGTGTTTGCAACGCCAGGGTTGTGGGTTCGATTCCCACGGGGGGTATGAAAAAAAAAGTTACGTATGCACTAACTGTAAGTCGCTCTGGATAAGAGCGTCTGCTAAATGACTTAAACATGTTAAATGTAGAGGGCCCCCGTAAACAGTTCCACAAACGTCAGCATGAGTGCGCTGACTGTGGAAGCACTAATCACTGGACCAAAGCTCACTGTCAGATGCACCAGCTGTGCTTCAAGTGCTTTTCTCCGGGCCACATGAGCTTTGACTGTAGTGAGGCTGGGCAGCGACAGAGCCCTGGATGTGGACAGACTGGCAGGTCTCAGGAAAACTAGAAAGCCTCCGTTCTGAGGAGGGCAATGTGGGGCATTCTTATTTTTCCTCCACTGATGATGATATCCAATCTGTTTATTCTTACTTTTGTGAGTCAGTACCCAAGAACAACACAGTCATTTTTCAGAACACAATGAGAATTACTCAGAATGACAGTTTGTTTTACACCACTGTGCTAGTACAGGATAAAGTTGAGCTGAAGGGGGATGTTAGATAGTGGGTCCATGGCTACTACTCTGCGCGCAGATATTGTACCTCGGTTGAGGGAGGCAGGAGTGGTAGAGGGGAACTTTCTAGATCCTTCAGACATCATCCTGGTGGGTTGTGGTGGGAACAAACTAGCCCAGTGGGCATGTGTGACTTAAAAATGCAACTTTATGGCTTCTGTTATGTAGTCCCAGTGCTTATTGTTGATGGGCAGGTTGATGAACTCATTGTGGGAACTAATGTGTTGAAGTCTCTGATTAGACAGTGAGTTTCTATGTGCTCACGCAGGTGCCCGAGAGCTGTGGCTGCACCAAGGGCTAAGCTATTGTGTGTTGTCTCTTCGTGTACAGGTATGTCATTTATTTTGTCAGAATTATGTTGTATATCATTTTACTTGTATTGTATAGTGTGTTGTTAGGCACTGAATGTGTGCATGCAGCACCTGTTCTCTTTTGCCTGACCTTCAACTAGCAAGGTGCCCGAGAGCTGTGGCTGCACCAAGAGCTAACATATTGTGTGTTGTCTCTTCGTGTGCAGGTCGAATAAACATTATCCAACCAACATAATTCCAGTTGTGGCAGTGTCCTAATTACGTGACCTGCCGACTGGTCAGCTCAAGCCGACCGCCGGAGCTGTGCATGTGGATGAGGTGCACGACCTGCGCATGTGAATTTGTTGATGGCTTACTGTAAGTGAATATATACTGTAAACAGTGAAAGTGAATGTAGCATATTCATTAGATACAGGTATTCGTGCTTATTTGTATGTTTTGGATGAATTTGTTTATTGCATTTTTTTGGGGGGGTATTTGAATGCACTAAATGCACCCGTGTTATGCTGGGGATTTTAGTGTGGGTAGAGGGAGGGGTGTCCTTCCATTTACACCAATTGTACAGTCAGCTCCTGGGAGTAGAGCGTTTGCTAGTCCTGAGTTTGCAAGCACTGGGAGGGGTAGGCTGTTTGTTCCACCTGACCAGGGTATCCCACCTCTGTCTTTTGATGTACCATCATCCACAGTACTCAGTGATAATGGGACGCCTCCGAGTCAGCTTAGTGACCTTATTAAGCAGATTGGTTCAGAGATAGGAGAATCTATCAGAGCGAGTTTACTGCAGCCTGGGGTTTCAAGTCTTTCTCCTGCCCATCCCCTCACCAACCCCAGCAGTTTCCCTGCCTGAGCAGTGTGGGTCAACCTTTATTGATGCGTCCAAGCTGAATCTGGTTGTGAAGTCAGATGTTAGTGCTCCACCTCTTTTTAGGGGTGATGGCTCAGATAAGTACTCTGTCCTGGAGTGGGAGGAGTTAATGGAAGTCTACCTAGAGAAGAGGGGTTACACTGGGTCTGGGAATGTTGGGGAGGTGATGTCTAGGCTCATGGGGAGGGCACGGGATGTGACCAAAGTCTGGAAGCGTAACAACCTTGTTGTCACAGATGTTAAGGCGGTGTTCAGTGTTTTCAAGCAACACTTTGGGGATACTGTCTGCTCAGGTATGCCATTAGCTGATTTCTATTCAATCAAACCATATGCTAATGAGGGTCCAATAGATTTCTGGATTAGGCTTAACAAAGCTGCAGAGGCAGCCGAACAGTACCTTGTGAGTGAGGGCAGGACCTTACCCAATCAGTGCTCAGAGTTGGCAGTCATGTTTGTACGCAACTGTCCTGATAAAGAGTTTGCCCAAGTGTTCAAGAGCAAACCCATTCGTGACTGGACAGCCAGTTAGGTACAGGATCGGTTGGATGAACTGTTGAGGGAACGTAAAGCATGTAGAACACAGCTTTCACAGCAGGTTGCTGCTGTTTTTGACTGCCCTCAGGAGGGAGTGGGTCCTGTGAAAAGACCTAATGTGTCATCTTTTTCTCAATGTGGCCGTGAACCAGACCAGGCACCATCTGTATCTGAGGGTGGGACATTAAAGAAAGTTTTGACTTTGTTAGAGAAGGCTCTGGTCAGCAATACTCAGCAATACTCAGTCTGTGAGTGGCGCAGTGGTCTAAGGCACTGCATCGCAGTGCTAGCTGTGCCACTAGAGATCCTGGTTTGAATCCAGGCTCTGTCGTAGCCGGCCGCGACCGGGAGACCCATGGGGCGGCGCACAATTGGACCAGCGTCGCCTAGGGTAGTGGAGGGAATGGCCGGCTCAGTTCGTAGAGCATGGTGTTTGCAACGCCAGGGTTGTGGGTTCGATTCCCCACGGGGGTATGAAAAAAAAGTTACGTATGCACTAACTGTAAGTCGCTCTGGATAAGAGCGTCTGCTAAATGACTTAAACATGTTAAATGTAGAGGGCCCCGTAAACAGTTCCACAAACGTCAGCATGAGTGCGCTGACTGTGGAAGCACTAATCACTGGACCAAAGCTCACTGTCAGATGCACCAGCTGTGCTTCAAGTGCTTTTCTCCGGGCCACATGAGCTTTGACTGTAGTGAGGCTGGGCAGCGACAGAGCCCTGGATGTGGACAGACTGGCAGGTCTCAGGAAAACTAGAAAGCCTCCGTTCTGAGGAGGGCAATGTGGGGCATTCTTATTTTTCCTCCACTGATGATGATATCCAATCTGTTTATTCTTACTTTTGTGAGTCAGTACCCAAGAACAACACAGTCATTTTTCAGAACACAATGAGAATTACTCAGAATGACAGTTTGTTTTACACCACTGTGCTAGTACAGGATAAAGTTGAGCTGAAGGGGATGTTAGATAGTGGGTCCATGGCTACTACTCTGCGCGCAGATATTGTACCTCGGTTGAGGGAGGCAGGAGTGGTAGAGGGGAACTTTCTAGATCCTTCAGACATCATCCTGGTGGGTTGTGGTGGGAACAAACTAGCCCAGTGGGCATGTGTGACTTAAAAATGCAACTTTATGGCTTCTGTTATGTAGTCCCAGTGCTTATTGTTGATGGGCAGGTTGATGAACTCATTGTGGGAACTAATGTGTTGAAGTCTCTGATTAGACAGTGAGTTTCTATATGCTCACGCAGGTGCCCGAGAGCTGTGGCTGCACCAAGGGCTAAGCTATTGTGTGTTGTCTCTTCGTGTACAGGTATGTCATTTATTTTGTCAGAATTATGTTGTATATCATTTTACTTGTATTGTATAGTGTGTTGTTAGGCACTGAATGTGTGCATGCAGCACCTGTTCTCTTTGCCTGACCTTCAACTAGCAAGGTGCCCGAGAGCTGTGGCTGCACCAAGAGCTAACATATTGTG